>NC_061771.1:27348245-27398625 GCF_022458985.1 Mugil cephalus
GAGTCCAGACCACATTCACTCAGCCTCTCTATGCTGGACTCTGGTTATTTTATGATGTTGGATCCACTGCTGAGTTGATTAAAGTGAAATAGACAGAAGTCTCTTCAGGGACAGTTGGTTAAAATGTGTCTTCTAGTCTCCAGGTGGTTTGGTCTCCATGGTTGTAGCTGAGAGCTCATTGTTGTGTCATGTCTTCACTGCTCAGAGATCAGCTGTCAGTCACACTTTGTGGGCGGTACTTTGTGGTCTCCTGGTTTGTTGTTTGCTTGATGTTGGACTTTGTTTGGGTGGCGCTCCTTCCTGTGTCTGTTTAGCCACGGAGGCTCTCACTGCTCACCATGACTTTGATTCACATAAACTGACATTTGTCCACATGAGAATCTGAACTTGTCTGTGCTCTGAACGTCTCATCAACATTTGTGTTGATGTGTTTGTATGTTGTTGTTCCTCTTCCGCTGCATGGGCCTCAACAGAGAAACCAGCAGACCTTCCTTTATCACAGAGATTTAGTTCTGACTTTGGAAAGAAAGAAATCTACAATTACATTTCCACTGAGTGGTTTGGAGACCACATGTTGTTGTTGTTGTTGTTGTTGAAATGGATGAAGAGACGAGCTCATGTCAACTGTAGTGATCATGATCATCATCAATCAGGACATCAGTCATTATCTGATTGTACATAGCTGATATTCTGAGTCCAACTAACTGATTGTGTGGATGAAGTGAATCTGTGCATGAAATCACTGAACAAAAGTCATTGATCAGACTTTACTGATTTAATGGGAGAACAAACTGAAGCTTCACATGATGAATAAAGCTGCTGTTTGTCACACATGAACAAATGACCGTCTCCTGTCTTTATTCCAGGATCTCAGCATTTTGCATTTGGTTCTTTTTTATTGCATTTTCTTTCTTTTTGTTCGAATCAAATAGTCCCTTAAGTTGACAGCCTTGTGTTTTCTGTTCAACTTTCTGCCATCTCTGTCTGTCTGTGTTCTCTGAGCCCTGTTTACATGGAGGAAGATGAAGCTCTTGATGAGACAATCCAGCAGAAGAGTCTGACACAGGCCTTGTAGTGTTCAAAGTTTAACGTTACATTTTCTAGTCCTTTTAAATTGTGGTAATATTATATTTGCATACAACAATGTTGCAACATTTTGGACCAATGTTCGGAATAATCCAGGTAATAATTTTACAGGTAATAAGATTTTGTTGTGAACCCAAATGTAGGAGCCATTTAATCTCACGTTCAGTGTTTATTTTATGTTAATAAGTGATATAAGTATTTATGTTTTCACTATTTAGTTGAATGGTATTTGTAGTGGTGGCCCCTAGATGGCGATAACATTTCTACCTGCACAGGAAATAAGTGGTCAGAGGTCACAGGTGAGGGGGTGGAGTTAAATGCCACAGGTGTGCGTTGATTGAGGAGAAGACACATGGATGATGGACACATGTTATGTTTGATTCGTGGTTTATTCCACCACCAGTTCACCAGATATCATCCTCGTCAATAAGGTCATCATGTTCTCTGTCATCTGTCACACTCAACACCTTCAACAAATGGAGGCGACTCACTTTAAAGACAAGTTTGTTTGGACGTTCTTTGATCAGTGGAGAAATGGACACGCGTTAAAACTCCCAAACACCCATGCTGCAGGTGACTCATTTGTCTTTTAATAGTCACCAACTTTCAAAGTTGAATTATTATAGGTGAATAGAAACCAACTGGATTCAAAGGGAATGAATTAAAAACTCGTGTATGGTTCATCATGATTGTTTTTTTTTTAAAAGAATATTTATATTTTAACGTTAACCTGGTGAATTCAGGTTGAAGGGTGTAATGTGTCTGTGGGCTGAAGTGCTAGTTTACACAGTACAGGATGAACTATTAATTAGTTTTATCTTCCAGGCTCACCTAATGGATGCACACCCAGACTCCACATCCTCCACCTGCAACATAGAGTTTATCCATGTACAGGAAGGATGGTGTCCACAATAATCGTGCAAGGGGGGTGAACCTCCTGCATTTCTGTCCCTGTGTGTAGTTGTCTACATTGTGTCAGGGGACATTCTGCAACGTCACACTTGACCACATCGGTGACTCTGAGTTGAGGGAGAAGCTCAAAAAGGTGATGCGCACTATCCTGAACTAAAGACTATTTTAGTTGATTAACCAGGGAGTGTTTTCAAAGTAAGTCTGTCCTCCTCTACTGTGAATAAAGACTCATTCATTCATTCTGAGTTCAACACAAGATCATATTTGCTGCTTTGCAAAATGTGAGATGTGTAAACAAGGTGGCCACAAGGAAACTGGTTCTTTTTTTTTTACGAAGCCATGATGTCATCTATTACACTGATTCATTATTAACATCATGTTTTGAGTGTATTTGATTAATTACAAATACACTGTGAACCCGAACGTTCAAAGTAATTAAATAGATTAAGTAGTGTTTACTCAAAGTTTAAATAAAGTTCCACTAACGTAATTATGTCAAGTTCTTGTAACATGTTCTTCCTTTGAGTAACTTAAACTAATATTGTTTGATTATATTGAACTATTTGTATATTAAGTAAACATAACTTAAAAACTTAAGCGGGAAAATAACTGCTAAAGTTGGACCCACGTGGCAGCATCTAGCTTCACTGGATGTACTGTAAGTTTTGAATTTTAATATTAGTATATTGTCAAATCAAGTTAAATAAATACCAGGAGGTGTGGGTGGTTTCTGCAATAAGACAATCAGACAAAGCACCACCAAAGGCAGAATTTTATTTCATTTTTCTACCACATTCAGCCCTTTTAGATGGTTTCAACGTAGCTTTTCACACACAACGTCTTGGCTGGGACAGCTAGCGATGGGAAGTAGTCATAACCTGCCTGATTTCACATGGACACGTCAGAAAACAGACTCGATACCAACACGAAGCGATGGCTGTGTAATGGCACTGTCATTTCTAGAGGAGGCTGACACCTGAAGTTAGAAGGTTCATCTTCTTCTCAAAGTAAGGTGTGCTCATACAGGACCAAGCATGTTGGAGCAGGTTAGTCAAACTCTGCTGTGTCCAGCTCTCTCTGCTACAAAGTAAAAGCACAAAGAATCCTTAAATTAGAGGTCTGTGTGTTATTCCAAGTCAAGTGTTGTGTTCTTCATCCATGCTGTTAACTGGTGCACTGGTAAACAAGAGATGATAAATGATGGTAGATCATAGACGAGTCTGTTGAGGATCATTTGAAGTTACACTGCCCAACATTCTGCTCCGAATGGACTTTTCTAACGTTTCTTCCTCCACATCAGGTGAATCAGAGTTTACAGTACATCTAACTCTGCAGTGGACCTGAGGAAAGGACGCAACATGTTGACAACAAGACTCTCTGCTGCTTTGATGTATTTAAAATACATGGTGCCCACATATTTTATATCTAAGTATTTTTCACTGAAGTGATTCTGAGTGAGTATCTTGAGTCCAGTAGTGATAGTACATCTCAGAGTCCTTCAGCATCTTCAGACTTGTGTGTGTGTGTGTTGCAGTGAAATCTGTCTCATGTTACTCCATGGTTGCTGTAATAAACCACTAATTGTGATGAACGCAGTATTTCCTCACCCAGTCAGCTCAGCACGTCCGTCCAAACATGGACAACTCACCCCTGATTCCCTCCTCCCACACCCACAACCTTGGATTCATCCTTGACACTGGCCTCACCCTCGAATCAAACAGGTCACTACAACAGCCTTCCTCCCCCTCAGAAACATCCCCCGTCTCCGTCCATCTCTCTCCTCCACCGCAGCTCAAACACTCATCCACTCTTTCATGGCCTCCAGACCGGACTACTCCACGTGTTGTGCGTTCAGAGATGGTGTTGTGCGTTCCTTGGTTCTAACAGTTTACCATGTTGGCCCCTTGGAATACACAACATCTTTCATTGCATTGATGACGCTTTGAGCACTTATGGAACTCACTTTCACTGCCTTTCTGTTTGCTGCCTCATATTTAGTTTAAATATGGAGAACCTTGTGTGGAGCATCGCTTCAAGACTTCTGAACCCAGTCGACCATGTTGGCCCCTTGGAATATGGACTGTTCATTCACTAGTACTGGACTGAAATAATGCAGCTCACATGCATCGCTTTCATCTATGTTTTTGGCATTTTATTTTTTTAATAACAAGTGTTCGTACATGTTGCAGGTCAGAAGTGTTTTTGCTCCACACTCTTTGATAACAAGTGTTGTCCTTGTAAAGGGAACATGTTTGGTTTCACTAGGAAGCTGGTTTAAGGTCAGACAGTACTTTGTTCTAATGAGTGAATTGTGTTTATTTGTGCGTGTTTGTACATGTGTACGTACCTACATGATACTGACAAGTGGATGTTTCATTGTATTTTCTAGTTTCATAGAACTATTTTTTATTCTTCAACAAAATACAGTTTTTCTTGTTGCTGAAAGTAGAGATGGGACGTTCCACACTGAGGCTCTGGAGCCTGTTTCACTCTATTGAAGCTGATTGGTTGGAAACACTGTGTCGAGGCTTGTGTCACATCTCTGTGATCACATGACCGATGACGTTTGAAGCTTCATACGTCACAAAGAAACACCGGAAACTTTGGAGCCCCTTCATTCATTAAAAGGAGACGCAAAATGCTCAGTGTTCCCTCTCTGCTTCATAGTGTTATGAGAGAAATAGTGGAGGATTATACCATTGAGGAGATCTTGTTCATAAATAACAAGTGTTGCACAACCACAAACATACATCCCACAAGCACAATTCTCTCATGCACATATTCACTTTATTTCCACACTGCCATAAGGAAGTCCTTCAGAAACATTCATAAAAATAAAAGTATCTCTACAGTGTTTAATTTGAGTCTTTTTACACCATGTGTTACATTAAAACCACTTTCTCTTAATAACAATCAGGAAATGTATATCATCCAGTTGGTGGCTGCTATAAACGCAGCTGGCCACTAGATGTCACTGGAAGCTTCAAATCTTTTTTGGGTAGAATCAGGAAGAAGCACCAGAAGCTTCATGAGGCTTCATCCGCCCATCTCTAGTTGAAAACAATGTTGTTCTCCATGGCCTCATTTATTTAGAGAACTTCATGTTAGTAATTGTGGTCGTTGGTTTGGCTGCATTCATTTATTTTGTGGATTCATGTACAGAAATAGTTTAATCTTACGTAGGATGGACACACAAAGTATGCAGGAGTTTTATATCTTAACAGTGTGAGACGCACTTTAACAATTTAAGCTGATGTAACAAAATACTGCAAATACTTTATATCAAAAACACATGTTAACTGAATAAATAACTAAATAAATAAAATAGTCATGTTGATTTGCATAGGGTAACTGAACATACTATACATGAAGAAGTCATGTTGGTTTAACATTGGTTAGTTTCATGAACATTAATGAAGAAACAGTTTAAATCTATTTTATGTTATTTGGACAAATAAGAAGTGAGTAAACTAAACACAAATAATTCATGGTCAACATAACTTTAATATGTGCAACTGATGTACATATTTTTCTTCTTGTAAATTGAACAGAGTTTTTTTCAGTGTGGGTTTATTGTAGCTCAGGCTTCACTCTGGATGATGTTCCTCAACGTGTTATAAACCTTGAGTTTGGTTCTCACACACTAACCACATATGAATCCCACACATTCAAGTGTCAGTGTTCATAGTTGGATCATTGTCTTGTCCTCAGTCGTCCTCTTTGATCACTGCCTTTCTTCTTCTCTTTCTCTTTCCTTTCATAAATCTTTTTTTAATGTCCATGCATCAGTTGCACATTCGTCTCCTGCTCAGAAGGCAGTGAGGTTCTGTCAGGGAGGTAGTTATGGCTGTCATGGTTTCTTGTCATGAACCTTTCTGCTCCAGGATGTGTTTAAAGCAGCACTTGTCACCGTAGACACAGCGTGTGGTCCTCCAGTAAACACACTCCTCTCCATTTATAGACACCTCCCATCTGGACACAGTCCAACAAGAAGCTCCTGCATGGCTTCCCCACACAGGACAGTAAATTACAGCAGTGCATACGGGCAAATTTAATAGAAATGTTTCATTTCTGAAGCTTAAAATGTTATTTCATATGCTACCTTTGCTATAAAAGAGCTAAATAACCCTGTTATGTGTAGGTACAGTAGTTGAACAGAAATGATTGTATACAGTATAGTAGCACATTGTCCATTTTAAGACAAACTGGACAAAGTTCATGGAAACTTCAGATGGAGACACAGGTTTGTATTTGTGTTCATTCTCTGTGTTTGTTGTTCACTGTGCTGTACAGCACAGACACATCCTCCTCAGCTTCACCTCTTATTCTGAAATGGGTAAACATACGTTTAAAATACTTACAGCAATAAAACCACAACAATAAGGCAGTTTAATAAGAACAGATTTAACATGGTTACCTCCATCCACCAGTCAACTTACACATCATACATGTAGTACAGACTTTGAGGGAATTTAATAAAAAGTTAAAAGACTCACCCTGAAGCAGTTAACTGGATAGCTGTGTACACTACATCATCTCCCTCCTTCTCTGTCTTCTTCTTCTGTTTGTTGTGTTGAGCTAGCGTGATGTTGGAGTAGAGAGGATCTTCTTGGTTCTTGAAAAAACTTACGTTGGCGTAGCAAACTTCATCCTGCTGCTCTGCTGATATTCTCTGTGTTGTAGCTGCAGGGTTGTCATTTTCTGGACCCACACTTGACTGAAGGGCAAATATTTCATCAGTAAGAGAATTTTAACTAGTTAGAAAATGGACAATAACTGCAACACACAAGATAACAGTATAGTATAAAAGATGAACGACTAAAGATGGACATCTGCCTCAGCCACCCAACCTTTATAAACAAAAAACTTGTTGATTTATCCTGTTAATGTCCCTCTCTCATTTATGACAGAGAATAAGTGACTGATGTGAATACATGGCTCTAAGTTCATCAAATGAAAACCAATCAGGATGAAAAAAGAGTGGGAGGCAGGAACACAAGTTTCCAACAAGTTTCTCTCATTTGTTTTCAGACTAAAGTGGAACTCTTTGTCCTTACCTCTGCTTTGTTGTTTGATCTTTGTCTCGGGGCCCCCTGAGGTTGTTTCCAGGATTCTTTCTTCTGCAGAGAAGCAGAATAAACAAAACAAAAGGGATCCTTTCAAAAACCCTTTTAAAAAAACTGATTTTGGATGATTATTGTTAAAACCAGTAAAAAAGGAACTGCCTCCCCTTTTCAGCGGAAGCGGGACGGGAAAATTGATGACCGGACGAAGATTTGGGGTTGAAGGACTATCAAAGGGTTTGCAACACATAAATAAAAAAACAAAGGGTGTATTAACATTTTGACCTGGCCCCCTTTGGGCGTTAACGAATTTCAAAGATGACATTTGTAATAGGTGTGAATCCCTAAAGGAGGACGACAACCAGCCCAGGGGAAAAGGAAGCTAAATCAGAAAAAACATGTTAACAACATAAAATTCAAAACCCGACATCATTTCAGTAAGTTCCATGATGTTTCATCTCGGGAAATCCCAGATTTGACATCACTCGGCCCAAAAACCCCATCGGGTTAACAAAAAGTACCCCATCGGCCAATCGGGACCCAGCGGGAATTTGGACATGTCGGGATCTGTGAGGGCAGACGGTCCTGGCCCAGAAAAAAAGGGTTTCCCAATAAAACCCTGTCAGACACAAAAACAAACAGAGGGGGGAAAAAATGAATTTTGATGAGAGAAAAAAGGACACAGTTCAACTGTGTTTGTGCCCACAGATCCCGTAAAGCTGTACTGTGGTCGTTGTGATCACGGGAAATTTGTTTCTGTAAATATGTCACTGTTGGCTTTTAGGGGCCCCCTTTAAAAACAGATTTTTGCATGGAGAACACACACAGGGTACGTCTAAAAAAATTAAAAATTTCTTTGCAAAAGGGGAAAAAATTCAAAAACACCGGGAAAGGGTTTTTCCTGAGCCTTTAAATGTTCTCTCAGTCTGGGTAAAGTAGGCCAAACAACCCACGGGGGAAGGACTAATGATTGGGAAGATTTTCCGAAGGCCCCAGAGGTCATGACCCCCTCCACAAGGAGAAAAAGGACAAACATTTCATTCCCAAAAGATCCCGGGTTTTAGGGGGGCTGTACCCAAAGCTGTACCCAAGCTTTTCATAGAAGGTTAAGTAAAAGGGAAAAGGTGTGTGGGAAAAGGTGGACCAGAAAAGGGGGGCAACCACACCCTTGAGAGAACCTTTTCAAGAAAAACCCAAATTAAAGAATTGGGGGGAAAGATGACGTGACGAATCCTATGGGCCAAAAAAATCCCACTTTCCCTAAAGGGTCAAAAACCTCCTGAACCAGAGAAAACGTAAAGGAGAAATTTTAAACCGGGGGCTGAGGAGAAAAAAAAATTTTGGGGGGGGGGAACTATTGGGCTCAGTGGTCCAAAGTCCTCTTTTCAGATGAAAGAAAATGTTCACGTCTTTGGGGAAATCAAGGCCCCAGAGTTTTGGGGGGGAGGTGGAGAGGCAAGAATTCTTTGCTTGAGGCCCCAGTGTGAAGTTTCCAAGTAGTTTGTTTGTGGCCCCGTGTCACCCTGCTGGGGTTGGTCCACTTTTGTTTTTAAAGCCACAGTAAAGCACCCAAAAGACCGGGAACATTTGGGGCCGTCTTTGTTTTCCTTTGCTAAAAGCTTTATTTTTTATGTGTTTTCATTTTCCGAGGACTTTGGGAAACCTCCCCAACGTTGCCGAAGGTAAAAAAAGTGGTTCAGTGACCATGGTGTTTTTTGTGTTTTGACTGGCTCACCGACCTAAAACCCCTAGGGGGAATTTTTAGGGGGCGGGTTGTAAAGAGGAAGGTTAGGAAAAAAAAGGCCCCTAAAAGGCAAAATGCCCTAAAGGCCTGTATAAAAAGCAAAGGGGGTTTCCCTTTAAAACCCCCAAGCGGCCCAGGATGATCACCTCCAGGCCCGTCACCTGTTCCCGGGAATTCTTGAAAAGGAGGCCCCAAACCCAACTAGTGCATAAAAAATAAACATATTTTTGAAGCCTGACATTTGTTTTTTAATTTTTCAATTTTTAAAATTTTTTGAAAAAATTTAATGAAATTTTTTAATTTTTGAGACACTGTTTTTTTTTTCTTTATCTGTTTTGTCATGATCATGTCCTGTACTGTTTTGATTTTCCCCGTTTTATTTTGTTAATTTTCCCGTTTTCCCTGTCGTTTTTCCCTCGTTTTGTGCCCCTTTGGGATTGTTAATGGGTTTTTTCTCGGGGTGTCATTGCCTGATTGTTCAACCTGGTTTTGGGTCCCTGAGCCCTTTGTGTTTTTATGGCCCTATTTTCCCCTTTTTTCCCGGGTTCAGGGTTGAGGGTTACTTTTGATGTTGTGCTCCGCCCACGCCCTGGATTTTTTCTTTGATTTTTCCCTTTTTGGATTCCCCGGGCCGCACGCAGCGTTTTTTGTTTGTTTGTTTTCTTTAAAAAAACCTTTTATCTGGGATTCAGTGCCTCCTATAAAAGGGCCTGTTTTGGGGTTTCCTCCCTCACCCTTACAACCTAAATTTGGGGAGCCATGATCTTGAAGATTACAAGACCCCAAAGGTTTGGGAAATATTTCATAATGTTTTATGAATCTAGTTAATATGTGGGGTTTCATTTCTAAAGGTAAAGGGAAAAAATATAAAACTTTTTTGCGTATTGTAATTTTTTGAGATGTAGCTGTTGAACTTGTTAAAAACACTGCTGCCAAAACTCACTTGTGCTTTTGGGTTTGGCTTGGGTTAAAACACAAAAGATAATCACCCAATCACTGGCTGCAATTCACTGCTTTTTGGGTGTAGGGTTTTAATATTGACATTTGTTGAATTTTAAAATGAGCATCAGAAGAGGAAGAAAAGGGGATCTAAGTGACTTTGAATTTTGGTTTGGGGTTTGGGTTGGTGCCAGACGGGCGGGTTTCTGAGTGTTTCAGAAATGATCTCGGGGATTTTCACACAAAAACCATCTTTGAGTTTACAGAGAATGGCCCGAAAAAAAGGAAAAATTGTCGTGGTGGTTTTGGGTGGGGAAATGAAAATGCCTTTTTGATGTGAGAGGTCAGGGGGAAAAGGGGCCCAGACTGGTTGGGGAGATAAAAAGGAAACGTGATTTCAAAAAACCCACTGGTTCTTTTTTGCGTTTTCTTTTTGCATAAAAAAAGTGTTATATAAATAAATTTGTGTTTTGATTTGATTGGAGCAATTTTTCCCGGGCTTTTTAAATGGCCCTTTTTTGGGTTGGGTGTAAAATTTTTGGCTGGAAATGGGGTTTGTGTGTACTGTGATGCCCTGCCCTGGTTTTTGGTTTTGTGAGCTTTTAATTTTTAAACGTATAGCCTTTTAGTGCCGGGGTGCAGCTAGGCGGCCTTTTCCCACTGGTTCAAATTTTTACTGCTTTTAATGTGAAAAAAAAACCTTCATTATTTATCATTTTTAAACAGGTCTTTTTGCCCTAGTCTTGTTTGTTTTCCCTTCCCACGGGCCCAAAAAAAGGGTTTCTAAAAGGTCAGCGGGGACAGACCAAAGGGCCCCCACGGATGGGGGTTTAGCCAGGGGTTTAAATCCCCCTACTTTCTCATTTATATTCCCCCTGGAAATGGGGTATTTTGTACTTCAAATACAAAAAAAGGTTTTAAGGCCCCATGAGGTTTTAAAATGGGGTCGGCCTATGTCCCCCAGGAGCAGTCCCCCCTTTGGGCCCCCACAAAAAGTGGCTCTGAGTGGACCGAGGATTATAATTGTTGAGTGTGTGAATTTTGATGAGGGTTAAACCAAGGGTTTCCTTCACGGGTTTTCTGACGGCTCCCAAAAACCCTTGGGGAAACCCATTTTTTCCATTTCAGTGTGGGGTTCTTGTCCTGAGATGATTTCCTTTTACAGGTATAGGATGGGTGATAAATGCGTCGTAAAGCGTTGGGGAAAAATTATAAAAACTGGGTTTGATACTGTATCGGTGCTTTTGTCACTGTTTTGCTCAATACTGACCCCCTGCTGGATTTTTCATCTTTTCGGACTAAAACGGGGTTTACTGATTCAAGGGACCGAAAAATTACAAAAAACATTTTTTAAAGTTTTTTCGTATTTTATTTGTTTGTATTTTTTTTTAAATATCTTAATCTAAGCTTAAAATATGTATTTTTTTTTTTAAATGTATGGGGAATATTGTTTTCTCCTGACCCCGGTATCTGGCCCTCAAAAATTTGAATGGGCCCTGTGGCGTTGGTTATTTAAAAACAAAAAAATTGGCATTTTGGTTTTAGTCACAATTAAAAATTCAGTACGGGATTTGTAAAAACGAAAAGGGCACAAAAAAGGGCTGACGAAAATGAATAATTAGGAGGGCAAAAAGAGCGGAAACAAAAAATAAGAGCAGGGGGAATAAGATAACAAAAGGAAAAAAATTAAAAAAAGTGATTTAAAAAAAACGGCATATGATTACAACGGCGGGTTTCTGTGCCTAGTAACAGGAGAGAGATGGATTGTGGAAAAAAATATAAAGGACCAATATGTTAAAAAAAACTTTTAAAAAAAGCAGTTTAAAGTATGACAAATAAAAAAATTAAAGTGAGACAGGGTTTTAAAAATTTAAAAATTTAAAAGTAAAATTAAAGTTAAAGTGACTTTAAGTGGTTTTGCAAAAAGAGGTCATGTGATTTTTGAAACTTAAAGTGTAACACAGGAGGTTTTAATTTAAATTGAAACCGTCGTACAGTTCTTAGAGTTCGGGGAGAATAACTTTGGGGAAAACGGGGGTTTTGCTTTTCCCCCTCGGGGTCTTACGGCCCGGACACGGAACCTGCGCCCGGGAGGGCAGCAGCCCAAATCCCGGGGAAAACCGGCATGAGTTGGGGCCCTTGAAAATTTTTAGAGGGAAGCCGGGCCCGCTCGCCTGCTGCTGTACACAGTGCTCAGGTGGTGAGCAGGGGTCCAATAGTCTTAAAACACACCTTGACAATGTTATGCAGGCGGTTCCTATCCTGTACGTTACGGTGTACGCAGAACATGGAGAAATTTTAAAACACTTTCAATGAATGTTTTAATGAATGTAGAAAATTGGTTCTTACTAAAAAAAAAAAGCTTATTTTAAATTATTTGGTTTTCATCCTCGGGGGCACTTCCTCAGGATCCCTTGGGTTTTTTGGAAGAATTTTAATTTTCGGTTGGGGGGGGGGGCCGGGGTTTTTTTTTGGTTTTTTTTTTTCCCAAAAGGTTTTTTTTTTATTTGTTTTTTTTTTTTTTTTTCCCCCAACTTTTCCCCGCCCGGGGGAGAACCGTGGCCATGGGGTGACGGGCTCCCCGCCGTTCCCTTTGGTTTTTTTGGAGAGGTCCCCCCATCTCCTCGTTTTGCTAAACATTCGCCCAAGGAAAGGAAGAGTCACCCATCTGGGGAACTGCTGCAGAGCGGGCCCCATGGTGGAGGGGGGGGCCCGGACAGGGGGACAGGAGAACTGTGTCGTCACCCAAACTTAAACGGGGTGACAGTTGGGGTGCTTTGGATCTGCATTTGTCGGGGGTTAAGGATGAAGGCAGCGGAAAAAAAGCACACAGCCTTGGGGGGGCCCCAGTGGAGGGGGGTGGGGAGATCAGACAGGTTATTTTTTTGGTTGGTGAAAAAGCCCAGGATCCAGGGGGATGAGCTGGCTGCTAAAGGGAAAAATTTTCGGGGAGTCTCTCTGCCAGGATTTTTTTTTTGGGGGGGGGTTGGGGGTTTAAAGCGAGGAGAAGTCAGAAAAACAGGGTCTGGGGAGGTGTTGGGAAGCTCCGGTGTTGGGGAAAGGTTTTGTCGTTTATAAAGGGTTTTGGCATCTTTCCCCCTTTTGCGGCTTTGTGTGAAAATTGGGGAGCGGGTCGGGGTTGTGATTAGTCAGAATGAGAATGTGTTGCCTAAATACCCTCTCCATACCCTTTCTTCACCTGGGACCAGGGGGCCCATGGCGCAGGTCGTTGGGCCCCTGGGGGGGTTTTCTTTGGGAAGGGGGACGAGGGTTTGGGGTTTTTCCAAACATTGAGGACAGTTTCTGTGCTGATGGGGTCTGGAAACAGTTTCGGGAAAGGGAAACTCATTTAATTTGGTTCCACAAATGACTGAGGGGCACGGGCCATGGTTTTTTATCGGCTCCCAAATGCTTGTTAGCTTTGGGGTTCCGACCCAAAGTTGTAAGTTGTAAGTTGGGGTTTTCACGAGGCGAGACACAAGGAGGAGGAGGGGGGGGGGGTGAGTTGTTCATGATGTGAAATTTAAAATTTATTTAAAGCACTTTTTCAAAAATGGGGGATTCAAGGGCCGAGTGAAGTCACAAATCATTGTTTTTAAAGTTAAGTCAAGATGTAAGTCTTTTTTATTTTTGTCGGTCTAAAGTATCAAAATTAAAGAGTGTTTTGTTGCTATGGAAAAAAGGGCGTCACGATGGCGTAAAAGTCACGGCAGGGGGCCCCGGGTTTTTTTTGATAGAGGCTCTCTGGTGATTTGGCCTTCAACATCCTTCTCATAGGGAAAAGGGCCCCAATGGGCCACGGGAAGGAGGGAAGCCGGATCTCTTCAGCCGGGACCGTTTGGGCATGGAAGCTCAAAAGGGTCGTCTCAACACCCCTGACCAGATGCCCCGGGGCACAGGCCGATAGCCAAAAAGGCCCTGTCAGGTTCCCGGCCAGAGTCCGATAGGCCCCCCCTTTCCTTTTTGGTTTTTAAAGTGGGGGGGCCCGGGCTTCTTCCTTTTTTGTTTGGTTTTGGAAAGGGGAGGGGGGCGGGGAAAAATATTTGTTTTGGGCCACGGAAAAAGGGGCCCCGGTTTTTACAGGGGGGGTATTGTTTGGGGGTTTTTAAACCGTTCTCCTTTCCCAAAAACACAAAAAAAACAACGTTTGGGGGCCAGACAGGATTTCACACTGGGCGAAAAATAATTTTTTAGTTTTATAAATTTATGAAGATAAAATTGGGAGAGGAAGAAAAAAAAACCCCGCTATTGCCTCCCCACAAAAATTTAAAAACCCCAAAAAAAAACAAAGCCCAAACAGTTAAGGGGGTTAAAGGTTTTTTTTTAAATACAACAAAGGTTGATCACAGCTTCAATCCTCAGATATTCAAATATTTTCCCGTAAAAAAAAAAGGGAAAAAAGTTTAGTTTTTTTTTTTTTTTTTAAAAAAGTGTCATGAGTTCAGACTTTGGCCCGAGTTTATTTGATTTGTTTTTCGTGGCCCCAGGGTTTTTCTTTTTTAAAATTTGATTTAAAAAGTTAAAAAAATAGAAATGAAATAAAAAGTGGAAAGGGTAAAATCCCCATTTTAACACACAAAAATCATTCATAATTTTTGAATTTTGAACAAAAATTTAAAAAAATTCCTTCACTACTGCCCACCAGGAAAAAAAACACAGTCCCTCCTTTTTTGTAAGGTTTTTGTTTTTTTGATGCAACTGTTGGGCCAGGTTTCAAACCTGCAGCTACTTCCCGCTTTTGAAACATTTTTTCTTTTTGCTGTGAAGTGAAGCAGTTCCCCCCGTTCAGCTACAAACAATTTAAATAGGCTCTGACCCTTGTATTCCTTTTAGATTATTTACCTGACTGATGGTAGGATTCATTTTAAAATCAGGAAATCAGATCAAATTTAAAAGTTTTTTCCCTTGGGGTCCTTTTTAAAAATTCGACCCTTAAAGTGGAAAAAACTTTCCAGGACCTTTGGGGTTTTTCAGCACTAGTTAAAAAAATGTAGGGTAATAAAAGCAACGGGGGGAGGGGGGGTGTTAAAATGTAACACGTCTGTGGCGTTTTTTATGACCTGGAAATGATGTTTGGTTTTATTGTGTTTTTGTTTTTTGGTCTGCTCTCTTCCCGGAAAAAAATCAGAGTCTGATAACTCCTCCCTCTTCCTGGGGGGCGCTCCCCTCATAATTTTCCCCATTGGGGCTCCTTGTTCCCTCCCCTTTTTGATCTCTACATTGAAGGGGTGGGTTTTTTAAAGGCCTGTGGTGAAGTGTGAGAGCTGACAGGCCCATTTACTGTTCAATCACTTGGGTTTTTCAGATCAGAGGTTTAGGGTTTGTTTCTTCTAGCAAACAGAAACTCTCACAGTCGTCGACACTGAGAGGTGAAAAAGGAAACAGAAAGGGGGTTTTAGTGGACAAAAAAGAAACCTTCTCTTGTTCCCCCTTGGGCTGGATCCCCTGGAAAGGTCCTGTGACTACTTCTGTTTGGGCCCCAGTTATGCCTTTAACTGTATTAAAAGCCATTTGGGGTGGGAGAAAAACCAGAAGGGAATTTTACAGCTGCCCCCCCGTGCAGGAAAAACTTTCATACTGAGGGCCGGTTTCCTTTGGGGAAAAACCCATGTTTGCCCGAGTTAGTGGGGCAGCCCGAAGAAGACTGGACTCCCAAAAATGCTCCAGCTGATCACTGCTTTGCTGGAACCCCGAAGATGTTGGCCTTGGGGATGTCTGCACTGGGGGGAAAATGAAAGCCTTCAAGTCCCGTTGGTCTTGTTTGGCCCCTTACTGTGAGGAAAACCCCCCCAGCCCACTATGATGCGCTCCATTTAAAAAAACACAAACTGGTGGAGCCCCTAAAAAAGCTCCCAGGAGGGAAAATTTTGCTCTCGTCATGATGAGGTGATGAAAGATGGGCTGTGGGGGTGATCAGCAAAAGTATCTGTTATCTCTGCTCTGTGGATGAACATAAAGGGCCAAAGACACAGTTCAGGGTTGCTTCAGGGAAAAATGAGAAGCAAAAAGGAGGTGGAGGGTGATGTGAAAAATCCAGCAGGAGTTCCCGGAGAGAAGCAAAAGGGCGTGGAGGGTGCTTAGACAGGGTGAAAGGGCCAAGGTCACTTGCTGATAAAACAGTGGGGACAGTCGGGGGATCTTTTACTGAGATGATCCGTCTCCTCCAGAAAAGAAGCTTTTGATGTGGAGCAGCTGCTCAGATAAACGGAAATGAAGAGAGTCGAGTCAAAGATGTTGAGGGGAAGCTGGGGGCAGCAGATCCTGAGCTGGGGGAGGAAAGGTCCGAGCTGAAATCAGCTCTTAAAAAAAAAGAGGGGTCAAAAACCCGTTTTACACAACCCTACCCCTCCGCCACCACCAGTGGGTCTACACATCATCCCAGCATCAAGATTCGTCCTCTGAGGACTTTTGATGGGTGAAAGCAGCTGTGACAGAGACCGAGAGAAACTCAGGACATTCTGAGGGAGGGCATGGACAAACCCTTCGTGACAGTGACTGAATTTGGGTTTTTTTACTGCCAAAAAACCAGGGGCCAAAAAAACCAGAGATGAATTTTTGGGAAAAATTCTGTGAAATAACCCCTGGATCCCAAAAAACCGCAAAAAAACCCTGGTGTTAATTTTCTGGGGAAACAGAAAAGTAAAAATTTAAAGATAGAATTTTCAGTCTTAAATTTTGATCATCCAGACAGATTCAGGGGTTATTGGGTTTGGGAGGTCCTGAGGGGAGAGAGTTGGGCTGGACGTTGTTACTGGGAGGGGGGAAAATGGGAGGGGAGGGGGAGTTTTTTTAGCAGTGCATTACAAAAATATCAGCAGAGCAGGGATTGAAAGTTTTTTTGGATCCCAAAGGGGGGGCAAATCTTGGTTTATTATGTTGGGACCAAACAGGGGTTTCACCCTTTATCCACAAAAACGTTTCCCAAAATCCCGTCTCAGGTCCGGTTCCTCCAGAGTAGGGTGTTTCCCGGATCAAAGAGCAGGTCTTTGTCTTTTTACAGCGTTTTCGGGAACCATGACTCTCCTTTCCCCAGTCCAGACCACATTCATCAGCCTTTTTATGTTTGGGCTTCGATTGCGGGCATTTTATGTTGGAGGACACTTCTGAGTTGATGGGAAAATGAAATAGACAGAAATCTTTCAGGGACAGTTGGTTTTAAAATTTTGTCTTCTAGTTCCAGGTGATTTTTGGGCTCCATGGTTTTTTAGCTGAGAGCTCATTGTTGTGTCATGTCTTTACTGCTCAGAGTTTAGCGGGCAGCACACTTTGTGGGGCGGGTACTTTGTGGTCTCCCGGTTTGTTGTTTGCTTGATGTTGGAAATTTGTTTGGGGGCGGGTCCTTTTCCCGTGTTGTTTTTGCCCCCGGAGGCTCTCAAAAACTCACCATGACTTTGAAATTTCCCCAAAAACTGAATTTGGGCCACATTTAGGGAAATTTAACTTGTCTGTGCTCTGAAGGGGCCATCAAAAAATTTGGGTTGTTTTGTTTGTATGTTGTTGGGTTTCCCCTTTTCCGGGTGAAAGGGCCTCAACAGAGGAAAAACCGCAGAAACCCTTTCCTTTTTTCACAGAGATTTTGTTCTGACTTTGGAAAGAAAAAAATCTACAATTTTTATTTCCCCTGAGGGTTTGGAGACCCATGTTGTTGTTTGTTGTTGTTTTTTGTTGAAAGGAAGAAGAGGCCCAGCTCATGTCAACTTTTAGTTTATCATGATCATCTTTAATTGGACATCAGTATTAAACTGATTGTACATAAAATGATATTCTTTTTTTGGGCCCAAATAATGATTTTTGTGGGATTTTTAAGGAATCTGTGCATGAAATCAATGAACAAGAGTCATTGATCAGATTTATGTTTAATGGGAGAACAAAAATGAAGCTTCAATGATGAATAAAAGTGCGTTTTTTCACCATGAACAAAATGACCCCTTTCCGTCTTTTTTTCCAGGATCTCAGCTTTTTCATTTTTTTCTTTTTTATTGAAAATTTTTTTTTTTCTTTTTCTTTTCCCAATCCCAAAAAAGTTCCCCAAGTGAAAACCTTGGTTTTTTTTGTTTTAACTTTTGCCGTCTCTGGGTTTTTCTTTTGTTCTCTGGGGCCCTGGGGTTTCTTTGGGGGAAGAGAAACTTTTGATGAGACAATCCAGCAGAAGGTTGACCAAAGGGCCCTTTTTTGTTTCCAAAAATTTAAAGTTTTCTTTTTTTTAGTCCTTTTAAATTTTTGTAATATTATATTTGCATACAAAATGTTTGGGAAAATTTTTTCAGGAAAAAAACCCGGGAATTTAATTTTTTCAGGTTTAAAAAGATTTTGTTTTTGAACCCCCAAAAGGGAGGAGCCCCTTTAATCTCAAATTTTTAGTGTTGGGTTTTTTTGTTAAAAAAGTGTAAAGTAATTTTAAAGTTTTCACTATTTAGTTGAATTGGGTTTTTTTGTTTAAGTGGTGGGGCCCCTAGATGGCGGAATTAAAAAATTTTACCTTTCACAGGAAAAAAGGGGGTCAGGGGGTTTACAGGTGAGGGGGGGTGGAGGGTTAAAGGGGCCCCGGGGTTTTGGGTTTATTAAGGGGGGAAGACAATGGATGATGTTAGCAATCGGGCTGTTTTGCTTTTAAACTGATTGCATTCGGAATAAGCATCTGTGTTAGGGTTTATATTAACCCCCAAGAACCCTGGGTTTGGATCCCCCTTGGGTTTGCATCTGTTTTTGGAATCCGGGCTGTTAGCATCCCTGTCAGCATTCGTTGTTTGGGAAACTGGGGTTTAAAAACCGGGCCGGGTTTGCACCGTGGGTTTGGGATTCCCAACTGAATTTGTTTGTTTATTAATTCATTGGTTTGCATTCGTTGTTAAAACCTTTTTTCTGATTGCATTTTTGTTGGGAAACAGGGGCCCTTTTTAGGGATCCTAGATTAACATTTTTTGGGTTTCCATTCATCTGTTTGCCCGTTGGGCAGAATTGGGATGTTAGCATTCATCTCATTTGTATGTTAGTGTCCGTGAGTTATCGTTCATCTGTTAGCATCCGTATTTTTTTTGTATGTTAGCAAATTGGGTTTTTAGCATTCGACTTTTTAGCTTTTAAACTTTATAGCATTTGTGAAATAAGCTTTGGGTTAGCATTGGGGTAAATTTGTGTCAGTGGTTTGGGGTCCGTGGGTTTGAATTTTGTTTTGTTAGCATCTGGGTTGGAATCCCCCTGTTAGCATCCCTGTTTTGCATTCAAATGATTTGTATGTTTTTGAATTCATCTGTTAGCATTGGTCTGTTAAACCCTTATCTGATAGCATTTTTGTTTGCATCCCTTTTTAGCATTCGTATGTTAGAAATTTAACTGATTTGTATGGTTTTTATCCGGTTTTGTTAGCATTTTTCTTTTAGCATTCAAATGAGTTGTATGCTTGCATTCGTCGGTCAGCATCCGGGTTAGTATCTGCCTGTTAGCATCCATGTTAGCATCCGTAGGTTAACCTTCATCTGTTAGCATTCATCTGTTAGCATCTGTATGCTAGCGTCCAGCTGCTAGCATTAATCTGATTTGTATGTTAACACTAAAATGTAAATTCAATGATTTATGGCTCCAGAAGGAAGAATTTAAAGCACGTTTAAAGCCGGTGGATGGAAAAACACTGTGTTCCAAATTATTATGCAAATTGTATTTAAGTGTCATAACGATTACATTTTTTGTTTTTCAATCAAACTCATGGATGGTATTGTGTCGCATGGCTCTTTGGATCACTGAGATCAATCTCACACACCTGTGATAATTAGTTTGCTGGATGAGTCCAATTAAGTAAAAACTACTTAAGAAGGACGTTCCACATTATTAAGCAGATGACCATTTCCAAGCAACATAGGAAAGAAGAAGGATCTCTCTGCTGCCGAAAAGCGTGAAAAAGTTCAGTCCTTTGGACAAGGTATGAAAACCTTAGATCTTTCAGGAAAACTTAAGTGTGATCATCGTACTGTTAAGAGATTTGTGGCTGATTCAGAGCACACACGGGTTCGTGCAGATAAAGGCACGATGAGGAAGGTTTCTGCCAGACAGATGCATGGGATCAAGAGAGCAGCTGCTAAAATGCCGTTACAAAGTAGCAAACAGATATTTGAAGCTGCTGGTGCCTCTGGAGTCCCACGAACATCAAGGTGGAGGATCCTCCAGAGGCTTGCAGTTATGCGTAAACCTTCTATCCGGCCGCCCCTAAACAATGCTCACAAGCAGAAACGGCTGCAGTGGGCCCAGAAATACAACAAGACTCATTTTCAAACAGTCTTGTTCACTGACGAGTGCCGTGCAACCCTGGATGGACCAGATGGATGGAGTAGTGGATGGTTGGTGGACGGCCACCACGTCCCAACAAGGCTGCGACGTCAGCAAGGAGGTGGTGGAGTCATGTTTTGGGCCGGAATCATGGGGAGAGAGCTGGTCGGACTCTTTAGGGTCCCTGAAGGTGTGAAAATGACGTCTGTGAAGTATGCGGAGTTTCTGACTGACCACTTTCTTTCATGCTACAAAAACAAGAACCGTACTTTCCGTAACAAAATCACCTTCATGCATGACAACGCACCATCTCACGCTGCATCATCGGCTGCTATGGGCATAAAAGCAGAGAAACTCATGGCGTGGCCCCGTCCTCCCCTGACCTCAACCCTATTGAGAACCTTTGGAGCATCCTCAAGCAAAACATCTATGAGAGTGGGAGGCAGTTCACATCCAAACAGCAGCTCTGGGAGGCTATTCTGACATCCTGCAAAGACATTCAAGCAGAAACCCTCCAAAAACTCACAAGATCAACGGATGCAAGAATGTGAAGCTGCTATAAAATAAGGGGTCCTATGTTAAAATGGAACTCCACATGTTGAGATGTTTTTGATTGAAATAGCTTTTGCTTTCAGTAAATATGACCCTAATGCTGCAGATTCAAAAGATGAGCATTTTCAGTTCTTAACAACCTGTAAAATGTGATAAAACTCTGCTGTGCGTGATAATTTGGAACAGTGCATTTTAAGTTTTTCATGTTTGAAAAAAATACTGTTGTCATTGGGAGGTTTGTTCAGTAACATTAGAATTCATTAAACTAACGGTTGATGACGTGAAAATTATGCCGACTGTCATTTGCATTGACTATTTAGGAAAATCTGAGACAAATATCGTTTGCAAAATAATTTGGAACACAGTGTATTTATGAAGCACACTGCACCTTGTGCAAAATAAAAAGTTTGAATGTTGGAACATTGGGCATCAAGGCGCTGGAATCCCACGGCTAATCAGAAAAACATGAAGATGCCATAAAATGCCAGCAGCAGACGCTTTCAATCAGCCAGTATTATTCCACATCAGGATCTGGAGCATCGAGGTCCAGCGCGACCCAATCTGCTACAACTCCAGTTGACCTGTGGACAGCGTTTGGGTCTACGCCCACACTAAAAGAGGAGGTGCTCTGGACTCTTCACACGGTGGTTAAGCACCAGTCATATACTGGCAATGAGAACATTGATGAGCTGTTCTAGACCATGTTCCCGGATTCTGACATGGAGAAAAAAAGTGCGGAAAAGACGAGACGGACGAGACGTTGAAGATGAAGCGATTTGGATCAGCCCATTTCACCAAGAGAGACCTCATCTCCAAAGTTAAGGGCCCGTTCGTGCTGACGTTCGACCAAAGTCTGAGACAAAGGAACAAGACCAAGCAGTTGGACCTGCACGTACGTTTTTGGGAAGGCGAGCGGGTCCAGTCAAGGTACCTGGGGTCCCAGTTTATGGGACATGTGACAGCTCAGGACGTACTGAAACATGTCAAAGTAAGTAAAGTGTTTTAGTAGCGAGCGTTGCATGAGTCTTCTTCTTATCAGCAGCACAGTACTAGATATGATACCAGAAGTAACAGAATAAGACTCAGGACAGTAACTTGAACTATAAAACTGCAAAGATTTATTTTCATCTCAGGAGTGTGTGGACCAACTTAACCTCAGGAGCCTAGTGTCCGTCTCAATGGATGGGCCCAATGAACTTCAAACAGTTTGAACTTTTCCAACAAGAGGATGCAGAACTGTATGGAGGTGCTCAGCTTGTTTCTGTGCGTAGCTGTGGACTGCACACGTCGCATAGTTCTTTGAAAAGTGGCTTCACCATGTGGCAGCTGGACAAACTTGTGAGAGCCGTGCACACACTGTTCCACAACGTACCAGCAAGGAGAGAAGACCACAGCGCACAAAAGACTACAGCGCCGTCACAACATCCACCATCTTGCCCTCACCGTTTTGTGGTCATCGGTGGATTGAGAACCTGCCTGTGGTAGAGAGGGATGTTGCAGTCTGGCCATCACTTCAGCAGTATATGGAAGCAGTGAGAAGAAAGAAAGTCCCCAACCCCGGGACAGCGTCCTTTGACACTGTCCAAACTGCCCTGAAAGATCCACTCGTCTTGGCAAAGCTACAATTCTACACGACTATTGCCAGGACGTCTGATGCCTTTTTGAAGAGCTATCAAACAGACGAGCCAGTGACGCCTTTCTTCATTAAAGACTTGGCTGAGCTGATTGAGGTAATGATTTCTATGGGTAGCACACCACATCATCACCACAACATTCCTGTCACTACAGATTAGACCTAATTGATGTGACACTGTGTCATTGAAGAACAGCTACATCCGTCAGTTTCTGTTCATGCATTAGGATTTTGATGACGACACATTGTGGTAAATGTGGATACAGTTGACTTGTGTTTACTTTTGAGGTTGTCTTTTGACAGGGTCTACTCAGGTGCTTCATCAAGAGAGACGTCCTGCAGGACATCAGCACACTGCAGCTAACCAACCTGGATGTAGCTGATGAAAAGAACTGGCACCAGCTAAAGGACACTGACATTGGCTTGGGTGCTGAGTCAGCCCTCAAGGTAGTGTGACCATTTCTAAAGATCGTTTCATGAATTGTAGTCAGGATGCAAGTAGCACACATCATTTTATTCTACGTACCATTTCCAGCTTATTCCCCTTTTCAGAGCAGCAGCAGCTCAGAGCTCAGAGTCCTTGAGTTTAGAATGGACTGCATTGATGTCCAGCTTGTTCAGGTGTTGTTGCAGGTATTTTCCTGGTGCGTCTTTAAAGTTGTCGTCACTTAGATGAGCTCTGAAACAGTCACTGGTTGATATGGAAACTGTTTTCTGTTTACATGTCCCTTATACACTGTGATAAGTCAGAGTGGTAATAACTTGGATCAGAAGAGGAATGTCTCTGGTTTCACAGCATCAACATATGTGCAACATCCCTCCTAAACACGTGCACACATACATGTATTTATTCTACCTGCTGTTTTGCACTGTCTGCATCCTCACCAGCAGAGATGTGTGAATATATACATATATTTATATACATGAGCAAACTCATCTCCCATATTTTCTTACTTGAACGTTGCCTTGTTTGTTTGTAACATGTTGTTTTGTATATCTTCTATATTCTTCTATTTTTATCCTTTAGTCCACCCATATGTGCACTGTCTGTGATGCTGAATGTCTCTGCTGCTGTTAACTAGAAGTTCCCCACTGCAGGATGGAGAAAGGAACATCTTATCTTATCTTATCTTATCTTATCTTATCTTATCTTATTATAGAAATATTTTGACACTGATAAAATGACTTCCTGGATTTGTTCTGTGGTTCACATCTACAGTTCAGCACATGGTTAATAATCAGTTCTGGTCACATGCTCTGATCTCTTTCACCTCTACAGCCTCCACAGGTTCATTGGGTTCAGTCCCACAGCTGAAGAGTTTCTTCTTCCTGGATGGAATCCAAGAAATAAGACGACGGATGAAAACAAATTTAAAAGTAAATGAATAGTAAAGTTAAAAAAAAAACAAACACACTCACCTCATACACAGAATCAAAAGAAGCAGAGGAACCAGCACCATCAAAGTTAACCTGATGACATTCAGTTTTACTGGTAATTTTCCTACAAATGAACAAACACTGATATGAGGTCTTTGTGTCACTAACAGAGTTGATTGTTCATATCAAGCAAAGAAACAATGAACCGTGTAAAAACATCCTGACAGTAGATGTTGTTGTTTTACAATCACTGGAGGTTTTCTCTGCAGTGACTTGTTGATAATCTCTGATGCAGTGAACTGATATTTGAATCTTTATTTACCTGTGACACCAACCAGGTGTAAGGTGGAGTTATGACGTCCTCTTCTGTTCTGGGCTTCACAGTAATAACTCCCTCTGTGTTCAGGTCTGAAGTCAGTGATGGTGAAGATCTGTCCTGAAGCTTTTGGTGAGTCTTCATTCTCCTTGTACCAGGTGTAGTTAGCTGCTGGGTTAGCATCACTGCTACAGGTCAGAGTCCCTGAACTACCCTCCACTATCTCACCAGATGGACTCACTGACACAGAGGGAAGCTTTGGAGGATCTGGAGGTCTCTGAGTTTGTAGGGCATTTTTTAAATAATGCTCAACATGTTTGAAGGCATATCCATATCCAAAAGGTACTGCACATCCTCCATGACGTTACAACAGCCTCTGAGGAAGAGGCTATAGTCCTGCAAGGCCTTTATGTCTTCTGCTTTAATTGGAGGCCACGTGAGGGCTTTGTCCATGTAAGCAGAGTCGACCTTTTGTTCATTTCCAAACTGTTCCTTTAACAAAGCTTTTGCCTTTGTGTATCCTCGCTCTGGATTCATGTGTTGGCAGCTTCTCACAAGCGCTTTATCATGACCCTTCGTGTGTTGTTCCAAAAAAATATAAACGATCACGGCTGTTAGTTGTGTTCCTCTCAACTCCATTCTGGAAAGCTTTAATGAACGTGTGATATTTTAATGGATCGCCATCATAAATTGGGATCTCGCTCTTAGGTAGAGCTGAGAGGCATTGTTGTTGCATTAGCAATGTTGTTACTTTGTTTTGTTTCCTCATGATGCTAAGAACGTCATTGCTGGTTTCCAGATTCACTGTGTTAAATTCTTGTTGTCCATGTGAATCTCGTGTGTTGAATGGGCTCATATGAAATTGCATTTGGTTTTGTTCGTATGAAGTTGCATTCTTGTTTGTATTTGTTTCAGTTTGCTTTGGAATAAATCCATTTGCATTGACATTGAATAACTGTTTAGTTTGTGCCTTTTCCAAAATGATTTCATTCCGTCTCAGGCTTTTAATGTTCTTTTTCCACTAGTTGTGCTTTTTGTCTTGTTCAGTTTGAGCTCTTCTCTCCTTTTGCGCAGGCGTTGTTCCTCTTCTTCCAAAGCATGCTTCTCCTTTAATAATTTGTGCCTCATGGTGAAGGCTGCCAGCTCGGCTTCTGCCACTGAACATGCAGAAGAAGTTGAAGAGCCTTGTGACTGAGATGTTTTGTGGCTTCCAACATCTGAAACACCGTCACTTGGTTTAATGTCATCCTCAATTCCATTTCAATCATTTCCACAGAGAGTAATGCTATTTCTGGTGAATCCTGTCGTTCCTGAGAGATTTTTTTGTTCAGTTTCAACAATCCTTTTTTGAGTGTCCTTTTGAAATGTGTTGCTGTCGTTCATAGTGCTTGAAAATCATTCCTTTTGTTTAATGAGTTCATCATGAGGAAGCAGAGGCAACAGTTCTTTGTGTGAGGTGGTGGCGTTTTCACACATTGTGTTTAAATTCCCCCAAAACATTGTTTCACTTGAGACACATTTTCCCTTCGTTTCATGAGCTCCTTCATTTTTGGTATCAAACCTTTAGTTTTATCCACAACACGTTTGCGTTTGCATTTTGCAGTTTTTCAGTTTTATTCATCAAAGCCTTTTCAGTGAGTTTCCTGTTTCTTTTCCCAGACTCCAAGTCAGAGCACGAGGCAGCATCATTTGTTTGACTCATTTTTTATTTATTATTTTTTTTTTTTCCATTCAGTTTCAGAGAACTGGGATGTTTAAATCCATCCACAAAAACAATTCTTCTCAACAAGGCGGCATCCGCGTTTCTCCTTGAAACATGATAAACTTTCGCATACACAAGCGACAGAGTGCAGACGTCACTCAGCGCACGGAGCAAACACAATGCACAGATATTATTCGACCAGCATCCCGTTATTCAACTGTTCCAAACGGAGAACCACACACAAACATGCACAGGTGAGCTTACCTGTCCTCCATGACAGATGTGTGATGTGGCGCTTTGTCTTTTGTTTGACACCGCTGCACTTACTGTGCGTCTCGTTGATCCATTTGCGCTGTGAGCGATCGCTTTCTTGTTGCCTTTTTTGTTGACAAAATTGTAACGACTTGCCTGTCATTCAAAAGTGGTTTGAGAGGATGAGGTGAGGTCCTGTGTATTTTGTGTGACGCGCTGATGCTGGTTCATGTAAATACGCTGAGTCCAGGTGAGTTTAAGCGTTTAATAAATCCATCGCAGCCACTTCAGCGGCTTTCAGATTACATGTGCCAAAAGATGGTGAAGGTTTGCACTGGTGGTGAATATGTAACAAAGCAAAAAAAAACTGAACCAAAGCGGTCAACAAAACTTACGGCCACCTAACACTCGCCTCTCTCCTCACTCAGTGCAGGTGAACCAGCTCCCTACATCACCTACGCCAATCATCCCCCAGTGCCCACGTGACCCAAGCCCTGCGCGTCACCGTGGCAACCAGACCAAACAAATCAAAAGGCGAATAATCCACCAGTGCAACAGTGCGGCTCCTACATGCACTGAAACATCGCAGTCCGAACTCCAACTGTGTCGTCTTCAACGTTTAAATCCAGCTGACAACAGATCTGTTTGTGGGGGCTGACACCTGAGTGGGAAGTCCCGCCCATCCAGGTGAGGGAGGAGCTTTCCCCCTTTATAAGCTCAGGTGTGGACAGTTACTGCCTCTTCGTTCGGGGCCTCTGGATGTCAGGAGGAGAGTCTGCGTTTCACTGCTCCCCTGGTCGAGCCACTGCACCGAGCCAGTCACCCCACCTGGGCCAGCTCCAGCAGTGATCTTGTTGACGGGTTTGGTGCCAGACTGCTGCTTTGTCGGGATGAATGTAAACCAGGCTGCAGCATCAGGACTGATTAGAACCAACCATTTGGTTAAAGGACTGGGAAACTCTTACCTTTCTGACTCACATTCATACTGTTCAACTGCTTGTAGTTTTATCCTTGATGTCTATATATTGTACACATTGTTTTAATGATTGATGGCTGTGAACCAACTGATTTTTTTTTTTTACTACGTTTTGTTGTGTCTTTGGTTCTCGGCAGAGGGAGGAGCTGCGGGGAGGACGCGTTGGATACACACACACATTGCATGCATGGTGGCAGGTTTGCAGTGCAGTGGTCACTTTATTGGTGTGTGGATTTGCCCTTTCTGTTGCAGTGTGCAGTTTGCAGTGGTTTGCAGTACTCACGGTGAACACACATGGTGGTTGTTGGGGTTGGCGATAGAATCTCCCCGCAGTGAGTACCCTGTCTAGTATTTATGCTATTTTATTCCAGTAGCTGGCATAGTACTCACTTTAGTATTATCATTGTATGATAAAAAGACTTTTGTTATAAAATTATAGCGTCTGTTTCTGTTTATTTTTAGGTCCTCTTCTCATTTATTTCATTTTTGTAAATGAATATTATTCATTGACTGCACGACTACGGCTCTTCTTACCTGTAAAATTTGCTTGTGTCAATTGTCCAGCAATCGCAGCCTCTGTTGGTACTTTTGATACCTGCTCCTCATTGTATTTACTGGACTTGGTCACAAAGTGGCGCTGCGAGCAGGGTTAGAGCCCCAGACGTGCATTCAAGTCAGTCGGTTCATTGCTGTGACTTTTTAGGCATTTGTTTCTTGAACTGTATGTTAATTGTGTTTTTTTGTTTTTTTTTTCAAGACAAAGCAGCAGCTGGCATCCCCTGTAAATCTGACATTCATTCAGTAGGTGTAGTTTTTCTTCGGCCTTGTTCCTGCCTTGTCCAAAATGGAGCAGCAAAATGAATCCCCCCCTCAGGCAGGCCCCTCCAATGCACAGGATAGGCTGGTTTATATACCAAGAGAAAGGGCTTGTCCTCTGTTCAGTGGTATTGGTGAAATTGATGTCCAGAGTTGGGTTGAAGAAGTAACATGTATCATGCGCACACGGAGGCCTGCTCCTATCGATAAAGCCCATTTCATCCATGACCACCTGATTGGTGATGCCCGTGAGGAAGTTAAATACCAGCCATCCCGGGTTGAGGAGGACCCTGATCGTATTTTTGACGTCCTCCGCACCCAGTGCAGCTGCCCCCTTTTCATTTATGGCAGTTAAAGAAGCTTTTTATGCCAGGAAACAACAGGAAGGAGAAACATTGAGGGAATCTTCACATGCACCGTTTTCCTTGATGGACAAGATGATCCAGAGTTGTCCAGAGAAACGCATCCCTGATGCTGCTAAATTGCTGTGTGAGCAGTTTGTAGAGTGTGTGGCGGGTGGAAATTTGAGACGAGAGCTCTAGAGAATTACTCGCCAACACCCTGAGTATGATCTCCGTGATATTCGGGATGAGGCTCTTAGGTCGGAGCGAGAGGGCAGGTCAAAGGAAGAACTAGGCAGGCCCAGTTCCCTCCATGGACAGTATGCAGCATGCAAGACGCATCAGAACACAGGATACTGGAGGGTCAGAACTGGCTGAGCTGAAAGAAATGTTGAAACAGCAGCAGGCCCAGATTGACCAGCTCACACAGGAAATAAGGTCAAAACGTACTTCATCTAGACCCAGGACCTTCCAAAACAGAGGGCCGCTCATCTGTCGACGGTGTCAAAAACCAGGCCATTTTGCTAAAGACTGATGAGGAGAGGGTAGTTGCCCCTAACCTTACTCAGAGCTCAGTCACTCAACGTTCCCAACTCCACCAGTCGGAAAACTAGCTCCCTAGTCATCAAGGACGCGCCTGATGCCAGCCCCAATCCAGACATCTGTGGAGTTCTCGGCATGAATGTGATCCGTGATTTTGGTTCTAGTCATCAGTTACAAATCAGTACAAGATTTGTAAAAATGTAAATGCACAAATAAGCTGAAACTGAATAAAACGCCTGAATATGTTTTCATTATTAATAAAGCGACCAAAGATGTAAAATGTATTACAGGTGTTTATTCTAGGTGAAGCTGAGAGTAACTATTGAGTATTGCAATTGGTTTTATGTTGACCAGTTTTATTTTTTGTTTGTTTCTTTGCTGAAATCGTAGCTGACACACAGGTGAGACACGAACAGAGAGAATGAGAGACGGGGGTTTGAGTTGTTCATTGATGTGAAATAAATTGATTAATGCACTTTTTCAACATGTGGATTCAAGTCCGAGTGAAGTCACAGTCATTGGTGTTGAAGTTCAAGTCAAGATGTAAGTCTTTTTATATGTTGTCGAGTCTAATGTCATCAAATTAACGAGTGTTACTTGCTTTGGAAACGACGGATTTGAATGACGTCACGATGGCGTAACGTCACGGCAGGAGCCGAGGTTTTAAATAGAGGCTCTCTGGTGATGGCCTTCAACATCCTCTCTCATCCAGAGGACAAAGGGCCCCAATGACCACGAGGAAGGAGGGAAGCCCGGATCTCTGCAGCCGCACCGTTGACATGGAAGCTCAAGGCTCGTCTCAACACCGCTGACAAGATGCCTCGGACACAGGCCGAAGCAACGCCATGTCAGCTGTTCCCCGGCCAAGAGACCCGATAGGCTCCCTCTGGAGTGTCGGCTCTTCCTGTTGTGTCTTCTGAAGGAGTCGGAGGATGTTGGCCGACGGAGGCCCTGTGTTTTTACAGGGGGCTCATTGTTTCTTTTTTTAATCAGTTCTCCTCCAAACACACAAAATATCAACGTTGGGCGCCAGACAGGATTCACACTGTCAGAAAAATAATTTATAGTTTTATATTCATGAAGATAATTGAAGAGGCAAGAAAAAGACCCAGCTATTGCCTCCCTACTAAATTAATACCACAAGGAAAACAAAGAAAATCAGTTCAGGGATTAACGTTTCTTTTAAGTACAACAAAGGTTGATTACAGCTTCAATCCTCAGATATTCAAATATATCAGTAAGAAAACAAAGAAAATCAGTTCAGTTTTTTCATCTAAAGTGTCATGATGTTCAGACTTTGGCCTGAGTTGATTTGATTTGTTTGCTGTGGCTCAGTTGTTCATTTAAAGCTTTGATTAAAATTTTTAACAAGAGAAATGAAATAAACAGTGAATGATAAAATCACATTTCAACACACAAGTCATTCATGATTGTTGAATTAGAACAAAATAAAAGACTTCCCTTCACTACTGCCGACCAGGAAATAAACACAGTCCCTCCTTCTTTGTCACGTGTTTAGTTTTATGATGCAACTGTTGATCGAGGTTCAAACCTGCAGCTACTTCCTGCTCTGAAACATTTTTTCTTTTCCTGCTGTGAAGTGAAGCAGTTCCTCCGTGCAGCTACAAACAAGTAAGTAGGCTCTGACCGTTTGTATTCACTGTATATTATTTACCTGACTGATGGTAGGTCATTCATTCAGATCAGGAAATCAGATCAAATCAAGAGTTTTAACATCGGCTCCTTTAAACGTTCGACGTTAACGTGGAAAATCTCTTCCTGGACTCTTGGTTGTTCAGCACTAGTTAATAAATGTCAGGATAATAAGAGCAATGTGTGTGTAACTGTAACACGTCTGTGGCGTCTATGACCATGAATGATGTGGATTTTATTGTGATTAGTTTTGTCGTCTGCTCCTCTTCCTGGAACAAGTCAGAGTCTGATAACTCCTCCCTCTTCCTGTAGCAGCTCCACTCATATTTCCTCATGTCTCCTTGTTCCCTCCCCTTTAGATCTCTACATTGAAGATGGGTGTAAGCAGCATGTGGTGAAGTGTGAGAGCTGACAGGCTCCATTCACTGTACAATCACATGTTGTTCAGATCAGAGCTCAGACTAGTTTCACTTCTAGCAAACAGAAACTCACACAGTCGTCGACACTGAGAGGTGAAATGGAGCAGAAAGGAGTTCAGCTGGACAGAGAAACCTTCTCTTGTTCCATCTGTCTGGATCTACTGAAGGATCCTGTGACTACTTCCTGTGGACACAGCTACTGCATGAACTGTATTAAAAGCCACTGGGATGAAGAAGACCAGAAGGGAATCTACAGCTGCCCTCAGTGCAGGAAGACTTTCATACCGAGGCCTGTCCTGGAGAAACACACCATGTTAGCAGAGTTAGTGGAGCAGCTGAAGAAGACTGGACTCCAAGCTGCTCCAGCTGATCACTGCTATGCTGGACCTGAAGATGTGGCCTGTGACTTCTGCACTGGGAGGAAGCTGAAAGCCTTCAAGTCCTGTATAAACTGTTTAGCCTCTTACTGTGAGAAACACCTCCAACCTCACTATGATGCAGCTCCATTAAAGAAACACAAGCTGGTGGAGCCCTCCAAGAAGCTCCAGGAGAACATCTGCTTTCGTCATGATGAGGTGATGAAGATGTTCTGTCGTACTGATCAGCAGAGTATCTGTTATCTCTGCTCTGTGGATGAACATAAAGGCCACGACACAGTCTCAGCTGCAGCAGAAAGGACTGAGAAGCAGAAGGAGGTGGAGGTGATGCTAGAAAACATCCAGCAGACGATCCAGGAGAGACGCAAAGACGTGGAGCTGCTTAGACAGGAGCTGAAGGCCATGGCTCACTCTGCTGATAAAACAGTGGAGGACAGTCGGGAGATCTTCACTGAGATGATCCGTCTCCTCCAGAAAAGAAGCTCTGATGTGGAGCAGCTGGTCAGATCCCAGCAGGAAACTGAAGAGAGTCGAGTCAAAGATGTTGAGGAGAAGCTGGAGCAGCAGATCACTGAGCTGGAGAGGAAAGGCTCCGAGCTGAAGCAGCTCTTAAACACAGAGGATCACAACCAGTTTCTACACAACTACCCCTCACTGCCACCACCCAGTGAGTCTACACACTCATCCAGCATCAAGATTCGTCCTCTGAGGAACTTTGATGGCGTGAAAGCAGCTGTGACAGAGACCAGAGAGAAACTACAGGACATTCTGAGAGAGACATGGACAAACATCTCAGTGACAGTGACTGAAGTGGATGTTTTACTGCCACAACCAGAGCCAAAGACCAGAGATGAATTCAGGAAATATTCATGTGAAATCACACTGGATCCAAGCACAGCAAACAAATATCTGTTATTATCTGAGGGGAACAGAAAAGTAACAAGAATGAATCAATCTCAGGCGTATTCTCATCATCCAGACAGATTCACTGGTTATTGTCAGGTCCTGAGTAGAGAGAGTCTGACTGGACGTTGTTACTGGGAGGTGGAGTGGAGAAGAGGAGGAGTTGATGTAGCAGTCGCATACAAGAATATCAGCAGAGCAGGGGGGTCATATGAATGTGGATTTGGATACAATGACAAATCTTGGTCATTATGTTGTGACACAAACAGCTATGAATTTTACCACAACAACATCCAAACTCCTGTCTCAGGTCCTGTTTCCTCCAGAGTAGGAGTGTACCTGGATCACAGAGCAGGTCTTCTGTCTTTCTACAGCGTCTCTGAAACCATGACTCTCCTCCACAGAGTCCAGACCACATTCACTCAGCCTCTCTATGCTGGACTCTGCTTATTGAATGTTGGAGACACTGCTGAGTTGATTAAAGTGAAATAGACATAAGTCTCTTCAGGGACAGTTGGTTAAAATGTGTCTTCTAGTCTCCAGGTGGTTTGGTCTCCATGGTTGTAGCTGAGAGCTCATTGTTGTGTCATGTCTTCACTGCTCAGAGATCAGCCGTCAGTCACACTTTGTGGGCGGTACTTTGTCGTCTCCTGGTTTGTTGTTTGCTCGATGTTGGACTTTGTTTGGGTGGCGCTCCTTCCTGTGTCTGTTTAGCCACGGAGGCTCTCACTGCTCACCATGACTTTGATTCACATAAACTGACATTTGTCCACATGAGAATCTGAACTTGTCTGTGCTCTGAACATCTTTGTATGTTGTTGTTGTTGTTGTTGTTGTTGTTGAAATGGATGAAGAGACGAGCTCATGTCAACTGTAGTGATCATGATCATCATCAATCAGGACATCAGTCATTATCTGATTGTACATAGCTGATATTCTAAGTCCAACTAACTGATTGTGTGGATGAAGTGAATCTGTGCATGAAATGACTGAACAAGAGTCATTGATCAGACTTTACTGATTTAATGGGAGAACAAAACTGAAGCTTCACATGATTAATAAAGCTGCTGTTTGTCACACATGAACAAATGACCGTCTCCTGTCTTTATTCCAGGATCTCAGCATTTTGCATTTGCTTCTTTTTTATTGCGTTTTTTATTTTCTTTTTGAATCAAATAGTCCCTTAAGTTGACAGCCTTGTGTTTTCTGTTCAACTTTCTGCCATCTCTGTCTGTCTGTGTTCTCTGAGCCCTGTTTACATGGAGGAAGATGAAGCTCTTGATGAGACAATCCAGCAGAAGAGTCTGACACAGGCCTTGTAGTGTTCAAAGTTTAACGTCACATTTTCTAGTCCTTTTAAATTGTGGTAATATTATAATTGCATACAACAATGTTGCAAAATTTTCAGAATAAACCTGGTAATAATTTTACAGGTAATAAGATTTTGTTGTGAACCCAAATGTAGGAGCCATTTAATCTCACATTCAGTGTTTATTTTATGTTAATAAGTGATATAAGTATTTATGTTTTCACTATTTAGTTGAATGGTATTTAGCATGGATCCATGTTAGCATTGGCCCTATTGGCATTCGTCTGTCAGCATCTGGGTTGGAATCCGCCTGTTAGCATCCGTGTTAGCATTCAACTGATTTGTACGTTCAGTCATTCATCTGTTAGCATTGGTCTGTTAGCCTTCATCTGGTAGCATCCATATGCTAGCGTCCATTTGCTAGCATTAATCTGATTTGTATGTTAACACTAAAATGTAAATTCAATGATTTATGGCTCCAGAAGGAAGAATTTAAAGCATGTTTAAAGCCGGTGGATGGAAAAACACTGTGTTCCAAATGATCATTCAAATTGTATTTAAGTGTCATAACGATTACATTTTTTGTTTTTCAATCAAACTCATGGATGGTATTGTGTCGCATGGCTCTTTGGATCACTGAAATCAATCTCAGACACCTGTGATAATTAGTTTGCTGGATGAGTCCAATTAAGTAAAAACTACTTAAGAAGGGCGTTCCACATTATTAAGCAGATGACCATTTCCAAGCAATATAGGAAAGAAGAAGGATCTCTCTGCTGCCGAAAAGCGTGAAAAAGTTCAGTCCCTTGGACAAGGTATGAAAACCTTAGATCTTTCAGGAAAACTTAAGTGTGATCATCGTACTGTTAAGAGATTTGTGGCTGATTCAGAGCACACACGGGTTCGTGCAGATAAAGGCACGATGAGGAAGGTTTTCTGCCAGACAGATGCATGGGATCAAGAGAGCAGCTGCTAAAATGCCGTTACAAAGTAGCAAACAGATATTTGAAGCTGCTGGTGCCTCTGGAGTCCCACCAACATCAAGGTGGAGGATCCTCCAGAGGCTTGCAGTTATGCGTAAACCTTCTATCCAGCCGCCCCTAAACAATGCTCACAAGCAGAAACGGCTGCAGTGGGCCCAGAAATACAACAAGACTCATTTTCAAACAGTCTTGTTCACTGACGAGTGCCGTGCAACCCTGGATGGACCAGATGGATGGAGTAGTGGATGGTTGGTGGACGGCCACCATGTCCCAACAAGGCTGCGACGTCAGCAAGGAGGTGGTGGAGTCATGTTTTGGGCCGGAATCATGGGGAGAGAGCTGGTCGGACTCTTTAGGGTCCCTGAAGGTGTGAAAATGACGTCTGTAAAGTATGTGGAGTTTCTGACTGACCACTTTCTTTCATGCTACAAAAACAAGAACCGTACTTTCCGTAACAAAATCACCTTCATGCATGACAACGCACCATCTCACGCTGCATCATCGGCTGCTATGGGCATAAAAGCAGAGAAACTCATGGCGTGGCCCCCGTCCTCCCCTGACCTCAACCCTATTGAGAACCTTTGGAGCATCCTCAAGCAAAACATCTATGAGAGTGGGAGGCAGTTCACATCCAAACAGCAGCTCTGGGAGGCTATTCTGACATCCTGCAAAGACATTCAAGCAGAAACCCTCCAAAAACTCACAAGGTCAACGGATGCAAGAATGTGAAGCTGCTATAAAATAAGGGGTCCTATGTTAAAATGTAACTCCACATGTTGAGATGTTTTTGATTGAAATAGCTTTTGCTTTCAGTAAATATGACCCTAATGCTGCAGATTCAAAAGATGAGCATTTTCAGTTCTTAACAACCTGTAAAATGTGATAAAACTCTGCTGTGCGTGATAATTTGGAACAGTGCATTTTAAGTTTTTCATGTTTGAAAAATACTGTTGTCATTGGGAGGTTTGTTCAGTAACATTAGAATTCATTAAACTAACGGTTGATGACGTGAAAATTATGCCGACTGTCATTTGCATTGACTGTTTAGGAAAATCTGAGACAAATATCATTTGCAAAATAATTTGGAACACAGTGTATTTATGAAGCACACTGCACCTTGTGCAAAAAAAAAAAGTTTGAATCTTGGAACATTGGGCATCAAGGCGCTGGAATCCCACAGCTAATCAGAAAAACATGAAGATGCCATAAAATGCCAGCAGCAGACGCTTTCAATCAGCCAGTATTATTCCACATCAGGATCTGGAGCATCGAGGTCCAGCGCGACCAAGTCTGCTACAACTCCAGTTGACCTGTGGACAGCGTTTGGGTCTACGCCCACACTAAAAGAGGAGGTGCTCTGGACTCTTCACACGGTGGTTAAGCACCAGTCATATACTGGCAATGAGAACATTGATGAGCTGTTCTAGACCATGTTCCCGGATTCTGACATGGAGAAACAAGTGCGGAAAAGACGAGACGGACGAGACGTTGAAGATGAAGCGATTTGGATCAGCCCATTTCACCAAGAGAGACCTCATCTCCAAAGTTAAGGGCCCGTTCGTGCTGACGTTCGACCAAAGTCTGAGTCAAAGGAACAAGACCAAGCAGTTGGACCTGCACGTACGTTTTTGGGAAGGCGAGCGGGTCCAGTCAAGGTACCTGGGGTCCCAGTTTATGGGACATGTGACAGCTCAGGACGTACTGAAACATGTCAAAGTAAGTAAAGTGTTTTAGTAGCGAGCGTTGCATGAGTCTTCTTCTTATCAGCAGCACAGTACTAGATATGATACCAGAAGTAACAGAATAAGACTCAGGACAGTAAGTGGAACTATAAAACTGCAAAGATTTATTTTCATCTCAGGAGTGTGTGGACCAACTTAACCTCAGGAGCCTAGTGTCCGTCTCAATGGATGGGCCCAATGAACTTCAAACAGTTTGAACTTTTCCAACAAGAGGATGCAGAACTGTATGGAGGTGCTCAGCTTTTTTCTGTGCGTAGCTGTGGACTGCACACGTTGCGTAGTTCTTTGAAAAGTGGCTTCACCATGTGGCAGCTGGACAAACTTGTGAGAGCCGTGCACACACTGTTCCACAACGTACCAGCAAGGAGAGAAGACCACAGCGCACAAAAGACTACAGCGCCGTCACAAAATCCACCATCTTGCCCTCACCGTGTTGTGGTCATCGGTGGATTGAGAACCTGCCTGTGGTAGAGAGGGATGTTGCAGTCTGGCCATCACTTCAGCAGTATATGGAAGCAGTGAGAAGAAAGAAAGTCCCCAACCCCGGGACAGCGTCCTTTGACACTGTCCAAACTGCCCTGAAAGATCCACTCATCTTGGCAAAGCTACAATTCTACACGACTATTGCCAGGACGTCTGATGCCTTTTTGACGAGCTATCAAACAGACGAGCCAGTGACGCCTTTCTTCATTAAAGACTTGGCTGAGCTGATTGAGGTAATGATTTCTATGGGTAGCACACCACATCATCACCACAACATTCCTGTCACTACAGATTAGACCTAATTGATGTGACACTGTGTCATTGAAGAACAGCTACATCCGTCAGTTTCTGTTCATGCATTAGGATTTTGATGACGACACATTGTGGTAAATGTGGATACAGTTGACTTGTGTTTACTTTTGAGGTTGTCTTTTGACAGGGTCTACTCAGGTGCTTCATCAAGAGAGAGGTCCTGCAGGACATCAGCACACTGCAGCTAACCAACGTGGATGTAGCTGATGAAAAGAACTGGCACCAGCTAAAGGACACTGACATTGGCTTGGGTGCTGAGTCAGCCCTCAAGGTAGTGTGACCATTTCTAAAGATCGTTTCATGAATTGTAGTCAGGATGCAAGTAGCACACATCATTTTATTCTACGTACCATTTCCAGCTTATTCCCCTTTTCAGAGCAGCAGCAGCTCAGAGCTCAGAGTCCTTGAGTTTAGAATGGACCGCATTGATGTCCAGCTTGTTCAGGTGTTGTTGCAGGTATTTTCCTGGTGCGTCTTTAAAGTTGTCGTCACTTAGATGAGCTCTGAAACAGTCACTGGTTGATATGGAAACTGTTTTCTGTTTACATGTCCCTTATACACTGTGATAAGTCAGAGTGGTAATAACTTGGATCAGAAGAGGAATGTCTCTGGTTTCACAGCATCAACATATGTGCAACATCCCTCCTAAACACGTGCACACATACATGTATTTATTCTACCTGCTGTTTTGCACTGTCTGCATCCTCACCAGCAGAGATGTGTGAATATATACATATATTTATATACATGAGCAAACTCATCTCCCATATTTTCTTACTTGAACGTTGCCTTGTTTGTTTGTAACATGTTGTTTTGTATATCTTCTATATTCTTCTATTTTTATCCTTTAGTCCACCCATATGTGCACTGTCTCTGCTGCTGTTAACTAGAAGTTCCCCATCTTATCTTATCTTATCTTATCTTATCTTATCTTATTATAGAAATATTTTGACACTGATAAAATGACTTCCTGGATTTGTTCTGTGGTTCACATCTACAGTTCAGCACATGGTTAATAATCAGTTCTGGTCACATGCTCTGATCTCTTTCACCTCTACAGCCTCCACAGGTTCATTGGGTTCAGTCCCACAGCTGAAGAGTTTCTTCTTCCTGGATGGAATCCAAGAAATAAGACGACGGATGAAAACAAATCTAAAAGTAAATGGACAGTAAAGTTAAAAAAAACAAACACACTCACCTCATACACAGAATCAAAAGAAGCAGAGGAACCAGCACCATCAAAGTTAACCTGATCACATTCAGTTTTACTGGTAATTTTCCTACAAATGAACAAACACTGATATGAGGTCTTTGTGTCACTAACAGAGTTGATTGTTCAGATCAAGCAAAGAAACAATGAACCGTGTAAAAACATTCTGACAGTAGATGTTGTTGTTTTAGAATCACTGGAGGTTTTCTCTGCAGTGACTTGTTGATAATCTCTGATGCAGTGAACTGATATTTGAATCTTTATTTACCTGTGACACCAACCAGGTGTAAGGTGGAGTTATGACGTCCTCTTCTGTTCTGGGCTTCACAGTAATAACTCCCTCTGTGTTCAGGTCTGAAGTCAGTGATGGTGAAGATCTGTCCTGAAGCTTTTGGTGAGTCTTCATTCTCCTTGTACCAGGTGTAGTTAGCTGCTGGGTTAGCATCACTGCTACAGGTCAGAGTCCCTGAACTACCCTCCACTATCTCACCAGATGGACTCACTGACACAGAGGGAAGCTTTGGAGGATCTGGAGGAGAATTAAAACAAGTCTGTTTTTGGCTAAAATGAGATCAGTTCTTCAAGGAGCAGAAACAACACAACTATAAACAGGATATGTTGCACAAAACCATCCCAGACAGATTCAGACGTTTCTTTTGATACGTATATTTTTTCTTAGTTTTCATGTCAGGAATAGTCAAACATGACAACATCACAGTACTTTCAAAAGAGAAATAACACAGCCAGGCTACTGAATCACTTGAGGGGGATCAGCAAATACAATCTTTGCTCTACTCAGTTCAAACAGTTTGGTTCCTTGGAAAGCAACTGGTGGTTATATGCCCCATCAAACAGAGCATCAGCAAGACGATAAAGTCAAAGTAGAAAGGAGGGGGGAGGTCATGAATGACCCTCCTCGATCGTCAACAACACCATCCATTTTTCCCATCTTGCGTGATACAGATCCCTTTTCAGTCTGAGCAGGAACGTTAGTCTCTCCATCTGGTGAGTTTCTTCATTAACCTCTGACCAGTCAGAGTTTGTGGGTGGGTCTGACTGCAGCCACTTACAGGTGATAGCTTTTTTTTTTTTTTTTTTGCTGCTACAGACATTATTTTTAAGAGGTATTTGTCATTTTCTGCCATCCCGTCAGGTAAATGACTTAGAAAAAGAGTTGTAAATGGTGGAGGACTCTGCTGTCCCAGTATCCGTTGTGTGGTTTTCACAGCATCGTCCCAAACGGGCCGTCGTCCTGGGCAACTCCAAAAGATGTGGTCGTGGTTTGCCTCATCACTTCCACATTTCCTCCAGCAGGTGTAAACCGCTGTTATTGAATATGTTTTCATTCTGGGTGTTAGAAAAAAACCAACAAGGTTCTTCCAACAGAATTCGCGCCACAAATAGAACAAGAAGTGGAAAAAGCATCACCACACATATTATCCCAATGTTTACAAGTTTACAATTCTCTCTCCCATCTCTCTCTGATGTATGTTGTGGTATCATCTCTGCTCTTTGCAATGCCCTGGAAAAGCTTTGAACATATTTACAGGTACCTTTATATGCCCGTATTATTAATTGTGTTATTTCGTTGTGATTCTGCAGTTTCCTTTACCCGGACTTCTTTCATAAAATATTGTAGATATCGAAAAAAAATCCTGATTTTCTAAGTTATATTTTTCTTTCAGTGCTTGAAAACTTTGTAGCGTATTTTTTTTTTTTCCATTATATTACAATAAGCAGTAAAACCCTTATTTGTCCAGTACTTAAACCTGGAGTCCATAACATACTTCAGTTCAAAGTCTGTGTCATGTCCAACACATTAGATTGTTTTCAGTTGGTTCCACAAATTGAATTGCTTCACAATCCCAAACCAGATGTGTAATGTAAAGGAGACAAATGGGTTGAAATGCTCTTGAAATGTTGCCATTAATTTGTTTCCACCAATCACCGCTTCTATAGGGATGCCCCTGCTTTCCCCTGCCACGTCCTGACACTTTGCCTCATATCCACCATCACACCAGAGAACCACATATTTTAACTGGGCAGCAAGATAAAAACTCCTGAGATCAGGGAGAGACATACCAGCCCTTTCTTCATTAACAGTCAATGTGCTGTATTTAATCCTTGTGTTTTTCCTTCTCCGAATAAAACGCGAAATTTGTTTGTCCCATTCATGAAATTGACTTGTTGGAATTTTAACAGGCAGTGACATAAATAGATATAATAGTTTAGGTAAAATAGACATTTTTATAAGGTCGATTCTTGCACTAAAGCTTAAAAAAAAAAAAAAAACTGTCCAGTTACCAAGATCTTCTTTGATTTTTTTGTTTCGTAGCAGTTTTTGTACAAATCATTAGGACAGTGAGTCAACCAAATTCCCAAATATTTAATGACGTTTTGAGACCAGTCGACTGGTATTCTGTGTTTGAGCTCCGGTGAGGGGATATAATTGAACGTTAGTACTTGAGTTTTCTGTATGTTCAGTTTATAACCTGAATATGTGCCAAATACATCAAGGAGATCTAAAATGATAGGAAGGCATTTTTCTGGGTTTCTGGGTAATTCTCTGCATCTAGTCTTTCCAGCACTGCACTTATTTTATTTTTCCTGCTGTTCTGTATCATATGGAGAGAGCGTCTGATATCATCATGTGTTTGACGCCCCCTGATGAACCCAGTTTGGTCGCTATCAATTCATTCTGGCATGAATGAGTCTAATCTTCGGGCCATTATTGATGCATATAGTTTATAGTGGTTGGTTTAGAACCGAGATCGGCCCATATGAACTACATAGCAATTTATTCTTTCCCTCCTTGGGGATAAGAGAAATGATCGCCTCGTTCCATGAAGGTGGGGATGACTTGTTTTCTAATGTCCAGTTAAAAGAGTTAAGAAGTGTTGGATTCAGCTCTTCTATAAATATTTTGTACCATTCAGCCGGTAGTCCATCGCTTCCTGGTGTCTGATTATTTTTAAGTTTATTCAGTGCTGTTTCCAGTTCTTTTTCTCTAATCTGTGATGTCAAACGTTTATTTTGATGATCTCCGATTGTAGGTAGATCTAATGAGTCTAGAAAGGTTATTTTATCTTATTTTAGTTTCTAGCACTGGCTGCGAATATAGGTTCTTATAACATGATTGAAAAGCAGCATTGATTTCCTCTAAGTTATAGTATATTTGTCCTGTTTTACAGTCCAATATTTTATATATTGATTGGGAAATTTGCTTTATGCGTATTTTCTTTGCTAGTAGTTTCGTATTTTTCCTTAATTTCCTTCATTTTTAACTGGGTTTGGGGGTCTTGGTTTCTGCAGTGTTGCTTTTCCAGTTCTTTTAAACTGTCCTCAAGCTGTTTTAGTTTATTTTCTTTTGCCTTCTTGATTGCCCTACTGAGGGATATCAGTTTACCCCTGCACACTGCCTTTAATGTATCCCATAATACATTTGGGTTCACTTCTCCATTGTCGTTATGGTCAAGAAAGGTCTTAATTTCAGAACTCACATCTTGTATGACTGATTTGTCATCAAGCAGACTTGTATTCAGGCAGATTCAGACCTTTCATGAACATCTGTCCTGGATAATCCAAACACTAGTGTCCAGCTTATAGTACTTGTCTCCACATGTGTCCCCAGCCAACACTTGGTATCTGATCTCATAATAATAATCAATGATGGGTTTATTATTTCCTGTCATTTGATCATTTGGGTCAAATATTATAATTTTATAACAGCTGTTAGCTACAGTGGATCTCTATTGTTGTATCAGAACCACAAACACTGGTTTGTTTGTCACGACTTTGATATTTTAGAACCAGTAGTTAAGTCTCTCTCTCACCAAAGGAAAACACCCTGATGTATCATTTATTTATTTATCTGTAGCTGACCTGCAAAAACTAATTAAATCTAGTAAGTGTTAGAATTATACATTTGTGATTATTGAGGAAATACGCAACTTAACTCCACGTGTACTTATACATCAACATAAGCCTTTTTTTTTAAAGATATAATCACTTCTTTCTCAGTTGTTTTTTTTTTATTATTTAGTTTGGTAACAGCTCTAATTACTAATGAACAAACACCACTTAAGGCTATCATCATCTATAATAGCAGTCGAGTGTTATTCCTGTATGAAGCAACATTCTGCTCATGGAACAGCTCCACTGCTGAGTAGTGACACTAAATGTGGACTCAGGTCAAGTTACTCTGATGTGTCCTCAGTATTGTGGCGAGTTCACACGTGTACTTTAAGCTGGTCACTGGAGATCAGTCTGAACGGAGCCATAGTTTAGAAAGTTAGCAGGCTAAGATTTACAATATTTGGGAATGTTTCCAACAAAGTGATTAATTAATTAATACTCACACTGGACATCTATGAACAGAGATGAAGACTTTGAATATCCGTATTGATTCTCAGACTTGCAGTAGTAGTTTCCACTGTTGTTAGAGCTGATAGAAATGAAAGCATGCACACCATCTGATCCTTGACTCAGTATTTGGTTCTCCTTGTACCAGGTGTAGTTAGCTGCTGGGTTAGCATCACTGCTACAGGTCAGAGTCCCTGAACTACCCTCCACTATCTCACCAGATGGACTCACTGATACAGAGGGAAGCTTTGGAGCATCTGGAAGAGACAGATGGAAACATAAGTTATAACTAAAATAAAGAGAAAACCTTGTCATGGGGGACAAAGTGCAACAGACTGGATTTGTATGTTCACTCACATTTTACATCAATTGTAATGTATCTGGACGACATCTTTCCCATCGTGTTCTCAGCTGTACATTGATACTCTCCAGAGACAGAGGGCTGGACAGAGCTGAGGACAAGCTGTGGTCCATTACTGACAAGTGTTTGGGTCTTGTACCAGGTGTAGTTAGCTGCTGGGTTAGCATCACTGCTACAGGTCAGAGTCCCTGAACTACCCTCCACTATCTCACCAGATGGACTCACTGACACAGAGGGAAGCTTTGGAGCATCTGGAGAACATAGAGAACATTATGAAATTAGTTTTTAACTTCAATATCAGTTTGTTGTTAAAACATTAGACTTCCAACAGGTCTTTGATGACTAGTAATTTAATCTTGTTATCCTCCACATAGTGTATTTTCTGCATAGTGGTCCACCAACAAAGATCACTCCATAATAATCTGAGAGGAACCAGAGGAACCCAGGGGAACTTCTAAGCAGCTAAAGGCCTCTCTCACATTGGTTAATGTTAATGTTGATGAATCCACTGGACAACCATGAGGACAAGGACCAAGACACTGCTCTGTCTCCAAAAAAGAACATTTCTCCCATCACTTCGCTAAACCTCATGAAGACGACTGTTGGGATTTTTTCAGTGGACAGATGAGACCAAAGTAGAATAGTTTGGTTTAAATGTTTGGGCATCGTCACGTTTGGAGATGAACCAACTCTGCATTCCAGCACCAGAACCTCATCCCTCCATGACACATGGGGGCGCTAATGTCCTGGTCTGGACCTGTTCTGCTGCATCTTCTCTTCTTCTAATTTCAGGACACAAACTTCCACTGATGATTTAAGTGATTTTTATTGAAAAATGTAGACAATTAAGTTGTCGCACATCAACTTTTAACCAGCTCTGTGTGTCTTCAGTCACATTAGACAAAACTTCAAAGCAAAGTAAACTCACAGACTGAAGGAGAGCGGTAATCCTCATGTCCACTGAAAGCACAGGAGACGGTGTCTCCAGGAGAAAAGTCTTGTTGAACTGAATAAGTGTCTTTGTTCATGTTCAGTCCATTCTTGTACCAGACGTAGGAACGAGCAGATAGACGACACCTGCTCTGACACTTCACCTCTGCCCAGTCAGGATACAATATTGGAGATGTTTTCTTGGCCTCTACATGGAGAACTGAAGTGAACAGAGAAATATCATTTTAACTGTTGTCACCCATTAAATAAACACATTCATCAATCGTTCAGTAACAGTAATGACATGTTTCACATTTGACATATGTGGAGGAGAAATTCTTACCTGAGACAGTCAGAGTGACTCCAGGTGAACCAGTAAAACGTCCACCTTCTTGGTTTGTTATGAATATGAACTTGTACTCAGCTGAATCGCTCTCTCTCAAGTCTGAGATTCTCAGAGTGCACTTGTTCTCATTGCAACTGTGAGTCACACGACCAGAATACTTTGAGTCTGTCGACAGATCATCAGGTTCAGACCCTGTGAACCAAAATGTTTTCTCCACAGTTGTAGAACGGCGCCCAACTTTATATGGGTATGTGAAGGAGCTTTTTATTTCCACTGTTGATCCTTTTACAGCACAGATCTGAGTAGAAGAGTAAGTCACTCCATAACCAGTCTGACCAAGTACCACTGGAACACAGAGAACATCAGAGACTAGATTTAGATTCATTGATTAAAGTCAGAAAAATAAACACTTTACTGAAAAATCACCATCAAAGGGGAAATGTACTTAACTAGAAGGATGTGATACATGAACACAACAGTCTGCTCTGCATGGGTGGAGTGGTGTGAATGGAAACTAATGACAAATGTGAAACACTGAGACGTGTGCAACAACTGTGGTGAGAAAACTCTTAACAGGAACACAGAGATCACAGATAGTAAAGTAGACTCTTTACAGAATGAGAAAGAACCACTGAACTATAAAACTGTGGCCTAAACAAGAGGTGGTCAGAGCAGACTCTACCTGCTAAGGAGACTTAGATTACTTCAGAGTGCACGGAGCACTCCTGAGGACCGTCTATGACAAACACACACTGGACACTTTAATGTTTTTATTACTTCTCTTTAGCTGCTGTCTTTAAACTGCTGCTGCATCACTGACTATTTCTCCACTCTGGGACAAATAGAGGGTTAATGTTTAAGAATCAACACATTTCTACAATAATCAAAGTCAAGTGTAAGAAGCTAGTCACTAGAAATGTGTCATTTTTACATGAAAACTAATCTGTGAGCTTATACGTTTTGTAAGAAAAAATAATCAATCTACAGCTGTTAGATAAATGTAGTTGAGTAAAAAGTATAATATTCCTGCTCAGTACCTGACACAGAGAGAAGGAAGACAAAGAATCCCCTCATCGCTGCAGTTAAACCCATCGCTGCTCCTCACGTCTGTCAAACAGCAGACAGATCACATACTTAAGTACAACAGTACGTCAGTTAGTGGCAGAATATATTTCCTGTGTAGAGACACCTTCTTCTGTCAGAGACCGTTCTGTTAAACATATCTTCCTTCCTCTTTACATCATTATTATGCATCTGCAAAGTAATGACTGTAAATTCTCAAGCTGAAATGAAGACATGATTCTTACTTCTGTTTTTCATCAATAAACCTCCTATGATGTGACTTATAGACTTGATCATTATAGACTTGAGTGTCACTCTGTGAAATTAAAAGTGAATTTCGGAGACATATTTGTTTAAATCTTTCTTTTTCTAAAGTTTTGCTGATACAGTCAAGCTGTGCAACATCAGCAGTTCCTGGTAGATACTTTCTAACAGTCAGTCTAAAAATATATTCAGAGTAAAGGGTGTTAGTTTCTATGTTCCAGTCATTTCTCCTATAATGCTGCATCTTATATGAACTCAGAAAGTGGTTGCTGTTGAAATTAGTTCTTCTAGGTTCAAAGTTTGTCTTCAAAATAACAGACTTTCATCAAAGTGTTGACCAGAGGCCATGAAATTCTCAGAGGTTTGATGACGACAGGAGAAAGAAAACTTTGAGGAAGAGAAGTGGGCGTTACCAAGTTGAACTAATCTCATCTTTGACGACCAATGGGAGTGACTGATACAGTTGATTGACACACAGCTCAAAGTTCCCAAATGATTCCTGAAGGATCCACCGTCCACAGCTTGAAGGACTATCAAACGTCTACAACACAGTAAATACAAAACTAAGTGTATTAACATTTCTGACCTGGCTTCCTCTGGCGTTCATGAATTTCAAAGATGACAATATAATACGGTGTGTAATACCTGAGAGGACGACAACCAGTCTAGAGGAAAGAAGCTAAATGAGCTAAACATGTTAACACACATGAAATCAAAACACATGACATCAATTCAGTGAAGATCCATGATGATACATCTCAGGATGCATATTTGACATGACTCGCTGACCTTTAACCCCATCAGTTCACAGCCCTTACAGAAGTATCCCATCGGCCAATCAGGAGCCAGCTGAATGGACATGTCAGCATCTGTGAGGGCAGACGAGTCCTGGTCCAGAAACAAGTTTCCATAGAACCTGTCAGACACAAACACAAACAGAGAGGGAAGAAATGAATGTGATGAGAGAACAAGGACACAGTTCAACTGTGTTTGTGTCACAGATCACAGATCAGCTCTACTTTGGTCGTTGTGATCACAGGAGATGTCTTCTGTAAATATGTCACTGTCTGGCTGTACTGGCCTCCATTAAACAGCCCTGCACTGGAGAACACACACAGGTACGTCTCAAAAAATTAGAATATCATGCAAAAGTGCAATATTCAAAACACCTGGAAAGGTTTCCTGAGCCTTTAAATGTTCTCTCAGTCTGGGTCAGTAGGCCACACAATCACAGGGAAGACTAATGACTGGACAGATGTCCAGAAGGCAGAGGTCACTGACACCCTCCACAAGGAGATAAAGCCACAAACAGTCATCGCTAAAGATGCTGGTAGAGCTGTATCCAAGCTGTATCCAAGCATATTCATAGAAGGTTAAGTGGAAGGAAAAGGTGTCGTAGGAAAAGGTGGACCAGCAACAGGGACAACCACAGCCTTGAGAGGACTGTCAAGCAAAATCCATTCAAGAATTAGGGGGAGATGACGTAGACAAATCCTATGGGCCACAAATGCCACGTTCCTCAAGTCAAACCACTCCTGAACTAGAGAATACGTCAAGAGCATCTTACCTGGGCTGAGGAGAAAAAGAACTGGACTGTTGCTCAGTGGTCCAAAGTCCTCTTTTCAGATGAAAGTAAAATGTTCATGTCATTGGGAAATCAAGGTCCCAGAGTCTGGTGGGAGAGTGGAGAGGCACAGAATCTCCTTTGCTTGAGGTCCAGTGTGAAGTTTCCACAGTCAGTGATGATTTGTGGCACCGTGTCATCTGCTGGTGTTGGTCCACTGTGTTTTCTGAAGTCCACAGTCAACGCAGCCACCGACCAGGAACATTTAGAGCACGTCATACTTCCTTCTGCTGACAAGCTTTACTTTTTATGCTGATTTCATTTTCCAGCAGGACCTTGGAACCTGCCCACGTTGCCAAAGGTACCAACAGCTGGTTCAGTGACCATGGTGTTACTGTGCTTGACTGGCCAGTGAACTCACCTGACCTGAACCCCACAGAGAATCTATGGGCTGTTGTCAAGAGGAAGGTTAGAGACACCAGACCCTACAAGGCAGATGACCTGAAGGCTGCTATCAAAGCAATCTGGGCTTCCATTACACCTCAGCAGAGCCACAGGATGATCACCTCCATGCCACGTCACACTGATGCAGGAATTCATGCAAAAGGAGGCCCAACCAACTAGTGCATTAAAATGAACATACTTTTCAGAAGCCTGACATCTGTGTTTAATATATATATATTTTTTTTATCAATCTTGTGTAATATATATAATTCTCAGACACTGTGTTCTCATTATCTGTATGTCATGATCACGTCCTGTATCATGTTTTGAGTTTCCTGTTTTATTTTGTTAAGTTTCAGATTTCCTGTCTGTGTTTCCTCGTGTGTGTCCCTTGATTGTTAATCGGTTTCTCCTGGTGTCATTGCCCTGATCTGTCTCACCTGTGTCTTGTCGTCCCCTGAGCCCTCTTGTGTATTTATGGCCCTACTTTCCCTTTGTTCCTCGTCTCATGGTTGATGTTACTTTCTGATGTTGTCTCCGCACCACGTCCATGATTCTTTCTTTGATTTTTACATGTTGGATTACCTGCCGCACGCAGCGCTTTTTGTTCCTGTTTGTTTTCATTAAAAACCTCTTTATCCCGGATTCAGTGCCTCCTCCTCAACTGTCCTGCATTTGGGTCCTACCTCACCCTCTACAACCCTGACACTGTGAGCCATGATCATGAAGATTACAAGACATGAAGGCTTGAAATATTTCACTCATGTGTAATGAATCTAGATAATATATGAGTTTCACTTTCTGAAGTGACTGACAAAATACTGAACTTTTTCACGATATTGTAATTTTTTGAGATGTAGCTGTTGCCACTTGTTGAAACACTGCATGACTACACACTCACTTGCTGCTTTCGATTGCTTGTTAACACAAATAGATAATCAGCCAATCACGTGGCTGCAATTCACTGCATTTTGGCATGTAGAGGTTAATCATGACAACTTGTTGAAGTTCAAACTGAGCATCAGAATGAGGAAGAAAGAGGATCTAAGTGACTTTGAACGTGGTCTGGTTGTTGGTGCCAGACGGGCTGGTCTGAGTGTTTCAGAAACTGATCTACTGGGATTTTCACACACAACCATCTCTAGGGTTTACAGAGAATGGTCCGAAAAAGAGACAATGTCCAGTGAGCGGCTGTTGTGTGGATGAAAATGCCTTGTTGATGTGAGAGGTCAGAGGAGAATGGGCAGACTGGTTGGAGATGATAGAAAGGCAACAGTGACTCAAATAACCACTGGTTCTTGTTGCGTTTTCTTCTTTGCATGAAAAGTGTTATATAAATAAAGTGTGATTTGATTTGATTGGAGCAATGTTTCCTGCGTTTTACTGGTCCTTTGTTGGCTTGGGGTGAACTTTTGGCTGGAAATGTAGCTTGTCACCACGTGGTTTGTGTGTACTGTGATGTCCTGCCCTCCTGTGATGTGAGCTGTCCCTTTTAACGCTATAGCACATAGTGCTCTGGTGCAGCTAGGACGGCCTTTCTCCACTGGTTCTAATTTACTGCTATAATGTGAAGGAAAAACTTCATTATTATATCATGTTAAACAGGTCTCTTTGACCTAGTCTTGTTTGTGTTCCTTCCACAGACAAAACAGGGTCTACAAGGTCAGCTGGACAGACCGACGGCCGCCACAGATGGTGGTAGCCAGTGGTTGACCTCCCACCCACATTCTCATCTTATATTCCTCCTGGCATGAGGGTAGTAGTACTTCAAATACCACAACAGGACTAAGGACTCATGAGGTATTAATGGGTCGGCCTATGTCCACAGGAGCAAGTCCACCTTTGACCCCACACAAAGTGGCTCTGATGTGGACCGATGATTATATGACTGAGTGTGTGAAATGTTTGACTGAGGTCTCACCAAAGTTTCCTTCACAGGTTTCTGACAGGCTCCCGAAACCCTCTGAGGAACCAGTTCATCCATCTCAGTGTGGTGATCTTGTGGCTCGGTGGTTAGCGCTGATGCCTCCACCCAGCGGCTTGTCAGTCACATGGGACCTCACATGTCAGGGAAACCAGACTCTCCCTCAAACGTTCTTGTCTTTGAGGCTCAACATCTCCTTCATTATGTAACAACTGTGAAAAGGAAGTGAATGTAACTAATGGCATCATAAGGACTGCAGGGAAAACGCTGACTCAGTGTTTGACGTGAGAAGTTTGTTGAAGGTTTGTGAATGGGATTCTAACCCAATGACCCTCAGTGGTTTTATACTTGCTACTTACACATTGGCTCCAGTTCAGAGTCGGTGGCTACGTCCATCTTTTATTAAGCCTGTGTGAGAAACACTGAATGTAAATATAGCTTCTGTTCTTTTTTAAATCTATGAAACTCAGCAGGGCGCCTTTAAGAAATGACTTCAGTGACGACTAAATGTCTATTTATGTGTGAACACACACACAAATAAAATGTGTTAGACTGAGTCTTAGTCTCAGACACATTCATGCAGTTTAGATTGAGTGTGGAGCATCTGATGATGCCAACGTCAGCTGACATGATTCAGATGAGATTTTCTAACTGAGGAACATTGTGTAATGTCTGTGTCTATGATCCTCGTGTGTTTTGTGGCCTTTAAGTGACCGCTGCAATACTGTGGTCATCGTCCTGGGAGACTGCATGGGCCTGGCTCTCGTGTATCAGCTGTCGCGTGAAGAACTGATGAACCCACAGGGAGTGACAGGGTCAGTTTCTACATGACTCTTTTTAACCCTGGAGGGTCACTGTGGACATTCTGGTTTCCTCTAATTTAATCATCTCTGCATTTCCTACAGAGAAAGACTGACCCATGTTGTGATCTGTGTGTTGTGTGTGTGTCCCTTCAGCAGTATAGATGTAGTTGATGGAGGTTGTTAACGCTGTGTCTTTGTGTTGTAAACCTTGGTAGATGTTAAGTTCATTGTAACTGGACTGAAGACTCCACCTGTTCCTGTGGAGCTCGGTGAACATTTAAAACAAAGCTAAAACAAGGACAACTGGACTTGTTAGAGTTTTCTTGAAGACTTAAATACAAGTAGCTTGTTAAGTTTTAAAAGACTGGTGGGGTGGTGGACATTTATCAGGAGCATCTCTGAGCGTCCACCTGAAAC